>NC_081556.1:28824696-28937196 GCF_963082655.1 Stomoxys calcitrans | reverse complement strand
ATGTTCCCGCCAGGATTTGAACCCAGGCGAACATGCTAAACTCTGCGTTACGGTGGCCTCCATGGGACATTTTACCCCCATAGCCCGGCATTTTATGCCAAAGCCCAGCAAGGTAAGCTATACGACACCACGGGCTCATAAGCCTATAAGCCTACTCAAATCCATGGAACTTTTAGTGGATACCACGATAGAATGGAGGACAACCAGCAAATCAATGTGATGGGAAAATAGATCGAGACCAGCCTGTGTAAGCTTGTGCATAACAACAAGGCGTTAAGTTCGGCCGGGCCGAACTTTGGATACCCACCACCTAGGATGTATATGTAAACCACCTTTCGCAAAATTTCAGCCAAATCGGATAGGAATTGCGCCCTCCAGAAGCTCAAGAAGTCAAGTCCCTAGATCGGTTTATATGGCAACTATGTCAGGTTATTGACCGATTTGAACCATACTTAGCACAGTTGTTGGAAGACATAGCGAAACACGTCGTGCAAAATATCATTCAAATAGTATAAGAATTGCGCCCTCTAGAGGCTCAAGAAGTCAAGACCCAAGATCGATTTTTATGGCAGCTATATCAGGTTATGGACCGATTTGAACCATACTTGATACAGTTCTTAAATATCATAACAAAACACGTCGTGCAAAATTTCATTCCAATCGGATAAGAATTGCACCCTCTAGAGGCTCAAGAATCCAGACCCAAGATCGGTTTGTATGGCAGCTATATCAGGTTATGGACCGATTTGAACCATACTTGATACAGTTCTTAAATATCATAACAAAACACGTCGTGCAAAATTTCATTCCAATCGGATAAGAATTGCGCCCTCTAGAGGCTCAAGAAGTCAAGACCCAAGATCGGTTTATATGGCAGCTATATCAAGTTATGGAACGATTTCAACCATACTCAGAACAGTTGTTGGAAGTCATAATTAAACACTTCATGCAAAATTTCAGCCAAATCGGATAAGATTTGCGCCCTCTAGAGGCCCAAGAAGTCAAGACCCAAGATCGGTTTGTATGGCAGCTATATCAAAACATGGGCCGATATGGCCCATTTACAATCCCAACCGACCTACACTAATAGGAAGTATTTGCTCAAAATTTTAAGCGACAGACAGACGGACGGACAGATGGCCGGACGGACGGACGGACATGGCTAGATCGACATAAAATGTCACGACGGTCAAGAATATATATACTTTATGGGATCTCAGACGAATATTTCGGGTAGTTACAAACAGAATGACGTAATTAGTATACTCCCATCCTAAGGTAGAGGGTATAAAAAAACACCGTCGTGAGTAAAATCCAGTCAGCCAATTCAAACCTCTATAGAAATCAAGAATAACAAGAGGGCTAAGAGCCTGTAGGGAATCCAGATTCGGAAAGAGGTCTTCACCCATTATCTCGTGTCTTCTCGCAATTGCGGGGCAGTGACACAACAGATGCTCGACCTTTTCCCCCCAACTCATGTGGGGAAGATGATGAGACGTTAGAGCATTTCCTATACCATTGCCCGGCTTTCGCGGCCGGTGGGAACATAATACGAGAATAAGGATTTTGTACGTAGCACGGAACTCTTGGCATAAATCTTTTTTCGAGGATACTTTATACGCCCTGCACCATAGATTGGGGGTATACCAATTTATTTGAGACCCAACAAAGTATATATATTCTTGATCGTCTTGACATTCTAAGTCGATTTAGACATTTCTGTCCGCCTGTCTGTCTGTCGACATCACATTACATTTCGAAGAAATAAAGGCCGGCGCTAGAAATTGTGTACAAACACTTCAGAATAATGTAGATCATCCTTGGCCATGTTTTAATATAGCTGTCACATAAACCGATCTCGGATCTTGCCTTCTTGAGCCTCAAGGCGGAGCCATTCTTATCCGATTTGGCTGAAATATTGTATGAGATGTTTTATAAGTCTTTCAAAATAGAGATGTTGAGCTGAAACTTTGCACAGACTCTTTCTTTGTTCATAAGCAGCTAAAGTTCGAAAATGGGCTATATCGGACTATATCTTGATATAGCCCCCATATAGACCCATCCGCCGATTTAGGGTCCAAGGCCCATAAAAGCCACATTTATTATCCGATTTTGATGAAATTTACGACAGTGAGTTGTGTTAGGACTTTCGACATTTTTCTTCAATTTAGCCCAGATCGGTCCATATTTGGATATAGTTGTCATATAGACCTATCCGCCGATTTTTGGTCTTAGGCCCATAAAAGCCACATTTATTGTCCGATTTTGCTGAAATTTGAGACAATAAGATGTGTTAGGCCCTTCAACATCCTTCTTTAGTTTGGCCTAGATCGGTTCAGATTTGGGTATAGCTGCCATATAGACTAATCCGCCGATTTAAGGTCCTAGGCCCATAAAAGGCGCATTTATTGTCCGATGTCGCTGAAATTTGGGACAATGCATTATGTTAAGTCCCTCGACATACTTCTGCAATATGGCACAGATTGGTTCAGAGTTATATATAGCTGTCATATAGACCGATCCGCCGATTTAAGGTTTTAGGGCCATAAAAGCCACATACATTATCCGATTTTGCTGAAATTTGAGACACTGATTTGTGTTAGGCCCTTCGAAATCCTTCTTAAATTTGGCCCACATCGGTCCAAATTTGGATATAGCTTTCATATAGACCGATCTCTCGATTTAAGGCTTTGGGCCCATAAAAGGCTCATTTTTTGTCCGATTTCGCCGAAATTTGGAACACTGAGTTGTGTTAAGCCAGTCAACATCCTTCTTCAATTTGGCCCAGATCGGTTGAGATTTGGATATAGCTGCCATATAGACCGATCTCTGGATTTAAGGTTTTGGGGCCATAAAAGGCGCATTTATTGTCCGATTTTGCCAAAATTTGGGACAGTGAGTTGTGTTGGGCACTTCGACATCCTTCTTCAATATGGCATAGATTGGTCTGGATTTGGATATAGCTGCCATATAGACCGATCTCTCGATTTAAGGTCTTGGGCCCATAAAAGGCGCATTTATTGTCCGATCTAGCCAAATCTTGGAACAGTGAGTTATGTTAGGCCCTTCGACATCCTTCTTCAATTTGGCCCAGATAGGTTCAGATTTGGATATAGCTGCCATATAGACCGATCTCTCGATTTAAAATTTTATGCCCATAAAAAGCGCATTTATTGTCCGATTTTGACGAAATTTGGGACAGTGAGTTGTTTTTAGCCAGTCAACATCCTTCTTCAAATTTGCCCAGATCGGCCCAGATTTGGATATAGCTGCCATATAGACCGATCTCTCGATTTAAGGTTTTGGGCCCATAAAAGGTGAATTTATTGTTCGATGTCGCCGATGTCAAATATGGCACAGATCGGTCCAGATTTGAATATGACTACCAAAAGACCAATATTTTATTCTACAAAATTTAACAGTGACTTATACTTATTAGACTTTTCAATATCCGTGTTGAATTTGGTCCAAGTCGGACCATATTTCGATAAAGCTGCCATGGGGGAATAAATTTTGCATTTTTCACCGGATTATAAAAAAAAGTGGTGGATATATACCCGAGGTGGAATTTAACGCCTTTTTATTAGCTATCCATTATCCTGTGTTTGCCTATAAAGAGCAGGGAAAGAACTTGACAAATGCGATCCATGGTGGAGGGTATATAAGGTTCGGCCTGGCCGAACATAGCTCTCCTTTACTTGTTTTTATTTAGTGCGCACAATATACTAAACCGATCTCTTGATTTGACATCTTGAGACCTTGGAGGCAGCAATTGGTATCCCATTTGGTTCAAATTTTGCCTGGAGTGCTTTATTATGAATTCCAACAACCCCGCCAAATAGGGTCCAAATCCGTCAATAATCTGATTTAGCTCTCATATAAACCGATGCCCCAATTTGACATCTTGAGCCCCTGTAAACCGCAATTGTTATCCGATTTGGCTGAAATTTTGCACGCAGTTCAATTGTAGAGTGTAAATTATTTTAATATGATTTTTTTTTTTTTTTTTAATTTTTCTAATTTCCCATTTATAACATTGTGACATTTTATTATTATTTTCTAAATTGGTTAAGTTTTAAACTATTAAAATCGAATTAAGCTTCCCTTTGTTTAACATAATTTCTATTAAATAAAATGTCATTAAAACTGATGCCATACAGCACTATATGCAAATTGCAATATAATATTAAATGTATCATTTCATTATTTTGTGCATGGTTTTTTTGTTGTCCATGTAGTCTGTTTCCATGGAAGCTGTTTATCTCAAATACAAAGTGGCATTTTTAATTTTATTCAACATCATTGCTTCGATGTTTGTGAAAATGGGCACAGGGGTATTTGTTTTACATAAATGCTGATTAAATAAGTAAATGCATTAAAATATGTGTGCATAAATATTATTATTAACTTTGCAGCATTATCGCAATCATTAGCCTCATTGCCGCCCTCATCATGCCAGCCAACAATCAAATGTTGAGCTCGATTTTTGTAAAAACAAAACGTAGAACAAAAATCAATATCATCAAAATCAACAATGTTTGCCATATAGTAACCGAAATATAGCCACGCAAACCTGGGTGGTCTCCATTCGCTGATGAATAAATAAACGCTCTCGATATACTAGCCATTATTGCATAATGCTGGGCCATTATTTCAATTACCAATGCAGCATACACTGATGATAGGTGGTTTTGTATGATGCCATGATGGTTTTAGGGTTTGAGGCCAGCATTTCATGTTTTTCCCTGGTTTAGGGTGGGAAACTTGTAAAATGGTCTCATTATATTGACAAAAATGATGATTGCAAACATAAATAAAATTATTATCATGCAGAAACCACAATTTGATATGTTAACAAATAATTTGCATAGGCACATTATGGAGAGCGAAAATAGGCGATATATTCGAGCAACTATAGATTGATGTGAAGAAAAATTGTATTTAATAAAATAAGTTGGGTTAACAATGATCAAGTTGTGAGCTAAATTAAAAAACAAGTAAGAGCATGCTAAGTTCGGCCTAGCCGAATCTTATATACCCTCCACCATGGATCGCATTTGTCGAGTTCTTTTCCCGGCATCTCTTCTTAGGCAAAAAAGGATAAAATAAAAGATTTGCTCTGTTATTAGAGCGATATCAAGATATGGTCCGGTTTGGACCACAATTAAATTATATGTTGGAGACCTGTGTAAAATGTCATCCAATTCGAATAAGAATTGCGCCCTTTGGGGGCTCAAGAAGTGAAATAGAAAGTTCGATTTATATGGGAGCTGTAACAGGCTATAGACCGATTCAGACCATAATAAACATGTATGTTGATGGTCATGAGAGGATCCGTCGCATGAAATTTCAGGCAAATCGGATAATAATTACGAACCTTAGAGGCTCAAGAAGTCAAGATGCCAGATCGGTTTATATGACAACTATATCAGGTTATTGACCGATATACTTCGCACAGTCGTTAGATATCATAACAGAATACTTCGTGCAAAATTTCATTCAATCGGATAAGAATTTCTCCCTTCTTAACACAGTTGTTGGAAGCCATAACAAAACACTTCATGCAAAATTTCAGCCAAATCGGATAAGAATTGCGCCCTCTAGAGGCTCAAGAAGCCAAGACCCAAGATCGGTTTATATGGCAGCTATATCAGGTTATGGACCGATTTGAACCATACTTAGCACAGTTGTTGGAAGCCATCATAAAATACATCATGCAATATTTCAGCCAAATCGGATTAGAATTTCTCCCTGTAGAGGCTCAAGAAGTCAAGACCCCAGATCGGTTTATATGACAGCTATGTCAGGTTATGGACCGATTTTAACTATACTTAGCACAGTTGTTGGAAGCCATAATAAAACTTACTTTACTTTAATTCGCTATGACAGAATATTTGTCCCACTAGCCGAACGTTGAATAGCGTTCCAAGCGCCTCGATCTTCTGCGCTCGTTCTAAAATATCTGACACCAAGTTTCCAAGTGTATCCCACCACTTGATCTTTCCATCGGGTTTTTGGTCTTCCCGGTTTGCGTGTACCACCGTGTTTGCCTTCAAAAGACTTCTTTGCTGGAGCTTCTTCATCCATTCTGACAACATGACCTAGCCAACGCAGCCGTTGTATTTTGATGCGTGTAACTATGCTATCGTCGTCATACAGCTCCTGGTTCATACGTCGCCTATATTCTCCATTAACGCAAGCTGGTCCATATATTTTACAAAGAATCTTTCTCTCAAATACTCCAAGCACTGCCTCATCGACATCCAAAAGTACCCAATGCTTCAGAACCATATAACAGCACGGGTAGTATCAGTGTCCTGTATAGTGTAATCTTTGTCTGTCGAGAGGTGGCCTTGTTTAGAATGCTTACTTAGTCCAAAGTAGCATCTGTTTGCCAGTATTATTCTTCGCTTTATCTCAAAACTGGTGTCATTCGTTTCGGTTACGGCGGTGCCGAGGTAGATAAAGCTACTGACTGTCTCAAAGTTGTGGATCCCAACTTTCTCCATTTCCTTCATCTGCTCGGTTGTACAAGGCTTTTTGGGAGTTGAAACAATCCATTTCGTCTTATCTCCATTAACAGCCAGACCCATTTTCACTGACTCTCTTTCGATTTTTTCAAAGGCTGCAGTTACTACTTGCGGTGACCGACCTATGATATCGATGTCGTCGGCATAGGCGAGTGGCATGTGTTCTCTTGTGATTAGTGTGCCTTATCTATTCACTTCTGCATCTCGTATAATCTACTCCAGCAGGATATTAAAGAGATCACACGATAGGCTGTCTCCTTGTCTGAAACCTTATTTGGTATTAAATGTTTCGGAGAGATTCTTTCCTATTCTTACTGAGGAACGCGTATCAGCAAATGTCATTCTGCAGAGTCCTATTAGTTTAGCAGGGATACCAAACTCAGACATGGCTTGAAATACCTTTGAACGTAAAGGAGTATCGAAGGCGGCTTTGTAGTCAACAAGGAGGTGGTAGGTGTTGATTTGTCCCTTGGGTCTTTTCCAGGATTTGGCGCAGTGTGAATATCTGGTCTAGGGTGGATTTACCTAGTCTAAAGCCGCATTGATAGGGCCCAATTATCTCATTGACTTTAGGTTTTAATCTTTCACACAGTGCGCTCGAGAGTATCTTGTATGCGATGGGGAGGAGACTTGTACCTCTGTAGTTGGCACATTCCGTCTTCTCTCCTTTCTTGTGTACGGGACATAGTATGCTGAGGTTCCAATCATCCTGTATGCGTTCTTCTAGACAGCGTGTCGCCTCCGGTCTTAAATAGTTCAGCGGGTAACCCATCGGCTCCTGCTGCCTTGTTGTTCTTAAGTAGGGTCACTGCTACTTGGACCTCATTCTGACTAGGAGGTGAACATCATCATACCATCATCAGGGATTGGTTCTGCGGTTTCCTCTTCGCCGCCAACGTCAGACACTAGCAGTTGGGTAAAATGTTCTTTCCATATCCTCATCATGTTGTCTGTGTCAGTAACCAGATTTCCTTCTTTGTCTCTGCAGTAGCACGTGCCTCCAACAAAGCCAACGGTTTGATGTTTAATTCTTTGGTAGAATTTCCGGACTTCATTCTGACTCCTGTACATCTCAATTCGCTCATACTCACGTCTTTCCATTTCCTTTTTCTTTCTGCGGAATAAGCGTTTCTCGTCTCTCCTTTTCTCCCGATACATCTCCTCCATCTGGCGCGTTGCTACTGATTGTAGGGTTGCTCTATATACCACATTCTTGGCTTCAGTTGCATTTCGACACTCTTGGTTGTAACATGGGTTTCTTGGAAGAGGCTTTCGGTATACAAGTACGATTTCGCGGCATTTTCCATGGAGTGGGCAATAGTTTGCGCATGCGCCATTATATCATCGGAACAAGGAGTGCTTTCATCAAGCAGTTGGGTCATTCGAGTGGAGTATGCCGCTGCCATTTGTTGTGTTGTCAGCTTTTCAAAGTCCAGCTTCCGTGCAGTGTCAGATCGTACTTTATTCGCCATGTTCAAACGGGTGTGAACCTTTGCTGCAACGAGGTAATGATTCGAATCTATATACGCTCCGCGGATCGATCGTACATCTTACATGCTGGTTGAATGCCTTCCATCTATCACAATGTGGTCAAAATGGTTTCTCGTGTTTTGATCGGGTGACAGCATCTGGTGCTACTAACTAACATGCGTTTTGCCCACTACTGGACGTTATCTCGTGGAGGCTAAACTTTCCGACTGTTGGACCAAAAAAAGTCTTCCTTCCCTATCTTCACATTAAAATCTCCCAGAACGATTTTATTATCATGGGCGGGCAGCGGTAATATTCTATCTCTAGGCGCTCGTAGAAAATATCCTTGGTCTACTCGTCTTTGTTTTCCGTCGGGGCATGGACACAAATTAGGCTGATGTTGAAGAATTTGGCTTTTATGCGGATTGTGGCTAGCCTCTCATCCACCAAAGTAAAGCTGGAGATATATCCAATCATAAACCGATCTGAACCATATTTAGGTTGGTTATCGTGAGGCTCAGATAAACTCACTGTTTCAAATTTCAGCGAAATCGGGTAATAAATGAAGCTTTTATGGGCTTCAGTCCCCTTATCGGCAGATCGGTCTATATGGCAGCTATATCTAAATATAGTCCGATCAGAACCATATTTAGGACAGATGTTGGGAGGTTTTAACCTACTCATTGTTTCAAATGTCAGGGAAATCGGATAAAAAATACAGCTTTTATGGCCTTCAGACCCTTTATCGGGAGATCGGTCTATATGGCAGCTATATCTAAATATAGTCAGATCTCAGTCATATTCAAGCCAGATATCAGGATGCCTAAAACTACTCGCTGTTTTAAATTTCAGCAAAATCGGGTGAAAAATTAAGTTTTTATGGGCATTCGACCCTTTACCGGAAAATCGGTCTACATAGCAGCTAAATCCAAATATGGTCCGATTTGGCCCGTTCAAGAACTTAACCAGCGTGCATCAAAAAGACGTATCTGTGCCAAATTTCAGCTCAATATCTCAATTTTTGAACCCTGTATAGTGGTTACAACAGAAGGGCGGACAGACGGATAGACGGACAGACATACGGACATCGTTAAATCGTCTTAGAATTTTACTACGATCCGAAATATATAGACTTTGTAGGATGGGAAATTGATATTTCGATGTGTTGGAAACGGAATGACTAAATAAATATACCCCCTATCCTACGGTGGTGGGTATAGAAAATTATATTGGGTTGCCCAAAAAGTAATTGCGGATTTTTTAAAAGAAAGTAAATGCATTTTTAATAAAACTTATAATGAACTTTAATCAAATATACTTTTTTACACTTTTTTCTAAAGCAAGCTAAAAGTAACAGCTGATAACAGACGGAAGAAAGAATGCAATTACAGAGTCACAAGCTGTGAAAAAACTTGTCAACGCCGACTATATGAAAAATCCGCAATTACTTTTTGGGCAACCCAATATATAGCTGAGTTAAGTATCATTTCTACTCTCAGCACTATTGAAAGAGTTGTGCACAAGAAGGATCAATAGCGTAACTTTTAAGGAGCGTAACCACAAAGATGACCCTAAAAATGTCCATGTAAACAAAAGCATGAAATATATGACCCAGCCACACCTAACGCGGATTTTGGCTTGTCTGTGTGGAGAATCAATTACTGCACAACAAGTGTAACATAGTGTCATTAACTTATATATCTATTACCAGTCATAATTATACCCTACACCACTACAGTGGTACAGGGTATTATAACATAGTGAATTTGTTTGTAACACCCAAAAGGAAGAGAGATAGACCCATTGATAAGTATACCGATCGACTCAGAATCACGATCTGATTCGATTTAGCTATGTCCGTCTGTCTGTCCATGTTAATTTGTGTATAAACTACAGGTCGCAGTTTTCATCCGATCATCTTCAAATTTGGTACAGGCATGTTTTTCGGCCTAGAGACGAAGCCTATTGAAATTGGAAAAAATCAGTTCAGATCTGGATATAGCTTCCATATATATGTTCGCCCGATTTGCAGTAATATTGCAATAAAATGGTCATTAGTTAACCAATTCTCTCGAAATTTGGCAGGAAGAATTTTTTTACTACTGCCGACATTACTGGTGAATTTCATGGAAATCAGTTCAGATTTAGATATAGTTCTCACATATATATATAGCCCGATTTTCACTCCTAGCGCCACTGCAAGCACATTTATTGACCAATCTTGCCAAAATATTGCACAACGTTTTCCTCGATGACTACCACAATATACATAGAGTTTGGTCAAAATCGGCTCAGATTTAGATATAGCTCCCATATATATGTTCGTCCGATTTGTAGTAATATTGGATTAAAATGGTCATTTGTTAACCGTTTTTCTCGAAATTCGGCAGGAGGGGTTTTCTCTTGAATCTCAATATTACTGGTGAATTTCATGAAAATCGGTTCAGATTTAGATATAGCTTTCACATATATATATATAGCCCGATTTTAACTTCTAGAGTCACAGCAAGCTCATTTATTGACCCATCTTGCCAAAATGTTGCACAACGCTTTCCTCGACGACTACCACAATATACATAGAGTTTGGTCAAAATCGGCTCAGATTTAGATATAGCTCCCATATATATGTTCGTCCGATTTGCAGTAATATAGCAACAAAAGTGTCATTTTTTAACCGATTTTCTCGAAATTCGGCAGGAGGGATTTTCTCTTAATTCTCAATATTATGGGTGAATTTAATGGAAATCGGTTCAGAATTAGATATAGCTCTCACATATATATATAGCCCGATTTTAACTTCTAGAGTCACAGCAAGCTCATTTATTAACCCATCTTGCCAAAATTTTGCAAAACGCTTTCCTTGACGACTGCCACAGTATCTGAGGAGTTTGGTCAAAATCGGTTCAGATTTAGATATAGCTCCCATAAATATTTTCGTCCGATTTGCAGTAATATTGCAAAAACGTAATCATTTGTTATCCGATTCTCTCGAATTTTGGCAGGAAGGATTTTCTTATGAGTCTCAATATTACTCAATATTACAATATTAGATATAGATGTCTTATATGTATATCGCCCGATTTTCACTTTAAGAGCCACTGCAAACACATTTATTGACCAATATTGCCAAAATTTTGCAAAACGCTTTCCTCGACGACTACCACTTTATCGGAGAAGTTTGCTCGGAATCGGTTCAGAATTAGATATAGCTCCCATATATACGTTCGTCAGATTGTGGGCAATTTGCCATAATGTTGTCATTTGCCAACCGTAGTTTTTACAGTTTGGACATATTTGCTCGCCGAGGTCCCTCTAACTTGGTGTAAAATTGGATATAGATTCCACACTGCACTTATAGCGTAGGTGTAGGGTATTATACAGTCGGCACCGCTCGACTTTTGCCCTTCCTTATTGGTTTTAAGTGACAACTTTTTAACGCTAGTTCATATTGCGTATCACATCCTGGCAGGTTGCTGCCGTGTCATACATGTTTTATTCATCCAATAAGTACCATGACGACAGATTCAATTGCACCACTTTAAACAAGGGTAATTTTATTTTGTTTCTCATTCTGATGTGTCCATGTCGTATTGGATATATGTGTATATATTATATGCAGCATTTCACAATACATTGGACAGAGATTTAAATGTGGAAGGATTATTAAGATTAAGTTATGGAGGGTTTTACGAGGATTGCCTGTTTTATTTCGGAATTATACAACCCCTGTGTTGCAACATTTGTGAGGTACAATGCGATGTAAAACTTCCCTCCAAAGAGGTGTCGCACTGCGGCACGCCGTTCGGACTCAGCGAAAAAAAAAGGATGCCCCTTATCATTGAGTTTAAAACTTGAATCGGACTGCACTCAATGATATGTGAGAAGTTTGCCCCTGTTCCTTAGTGGATTAATGTGGATGTTAATGGGCATCCATTATTTGTGTTGCAATCTGCCAACTGACAGTTCTATCGTAAAGCTTGAAATTTTTTAAGGTTATAAGAACTCTTCGATTCCACTAAGGAACAGGGGATGTTTCTCTCACACCAGGGTTGCTATTTATGTTTCTGGACAACACAGCCCCTGTGTTGCAATCCGCCAACTGATAGCTCTATCGTAAAGCTTGACGTTTTTGAGTTTATACGTACTCAGTACGTTTTGACATACAGGGTGGCTGATGAAAGCCGCTACCAAAAAAAAATGTAATAACTTTTTTTCTATTTAATAATAATAATTTAATAATTAATTTAATTAATTAATTAATTAATTTAATTAATAATAATTTAATAATTAATTTAATAATTTAATTTAACATGAATAAAAGAAAAATGTATTCCATACACCGAAAAAAAAATGTAGCAATATTCATCATTGTAGCAATATTCATCAGCCACCCTGTACGAGCGCTATTTGCGTTGTTTACAGTAACTTAAAATATTCACCTCGCCCAAAAAATGGAATTAAATCGTGAACATTTTTGTGCGATTATTTTTTACAACTTTCGAAGTGGATTAACTCAACAACCATGCATCGATGAACTTAACTCAATTTGTGGCAATGAAGCACCATCAAAGACCAGTGTTTATCGATAGTATGGTTAATTCAACCGAGGTCGCAGTTCTCTCCAAGACTAATTTCGTGAAGGCCGTGCAAAATCAGGTCGTCATATGACCTATCGTGAAGTTGAGACAACCTAAGGCATTACTGGGACCAGCATACATTCAATAGTTAATGAACATTTGACCGTCCAAAAAAAAACTGTTCGCCATACAATTTGTTAATCACTCAAAAAAAGTCACGTGTCGATTGGTCGAAAGAAAAATGCGACCGCAGTGCTTCGAAACACGTTTATGTCATCGTGACAGTTGATGAATAGTGGATTTACGCGTATGAGCCCGAAAGCAACCCGTAGTCGACTGTATAGGTGTCTCAAGATGAGCCAAATCCAACAAAAGATGCTCCCGCACGAAGCTCTTCCAAGCAAATGATCGCCTGATTTTTCGGAAAAACTGGACGGATTGTACCACTAGCACAACGCAGAAGAGTCACTTCTGAGTGGTACACAACCATTTGTTTGCCTGTTGTCTTCCAAGAAGTCAGGAAAACCAACCGAAGCCGAAGACGGATCATCCTTCACCACGACAATGCGAGCTCTCAGACATAAGTTCAAACAACTGCGTTTTTGAGCATTCAAAACATCGATTTGATGAGTCATCCACCGCATAGTCCTGACTTTGCACCTGACTTCTATTCCCTTAAGTAAAAAATAAAATGAGAGGTCAATGTTTTTCAACACCTAAAGAAGCGGTTGATGGGTTCAGAATGCATGTTTTGGAAATAAATAGCTCAAACAGAGTGGCAAAAGTGCTTCGACAATTGGTTCAAACGCATCCAAAAGAGTATAGAAAATTGCAAATTTTGTCCATGAACATTCCACTAAGAACAATAGGGGCAAACTTCTCACATATCAATGAGGGCTGTCCGATTCAAGTTTAAGCTCAATGATAAGGGGCCTGCTTTTTATAGCCGAGTCCGAAAGGCATGCCGCAATGCGACACCTCTTTGGAGAGAAGTTTTGCATGGCACAAGTACCTCACAAATGGTGCCAGCATTAGGAGGGGAAAACCACCTCTGAAAACTTTTTCTGATGGTCTCGCCAAGATTCGAACCCACGCGTTCAGCGTCATAGGCGGACATGCTAACTTCTGCGCTACGGTGGCCTCCATTGGATCGCATTGGTAGTCCTATTAATCTGACAAATATTCGAACTTCAAACTGGTATTATTTATAGCGGCATGCCCCATTTGCATGCCTTTGAGTTGGAGTTTCGTTTATTTGTTAAATGAATTCCCAAATTAGCAACGACAGCAAATGTCACTGACACTAATGATGTTGGTGGTGAGGTCGCTTGCCATTGTGGGGCAGTGTCGACGTGGCTGCCACCAGCGCAGTGATGTCGATAATGATCACAGCAAGGATTCTGATGACTTTTTAGGGTGTTTAGAAAAAAAAAAGCGGAGTGATAGTGGTGGGTGGCAAGGAAATATGTTTAACGAGGTGGTGAGTATATTACCCCATAACAACATTTACCTAATGCTGTGCCGATATTGTTTGCAGCGCTGATGTTGCATGATGGCATGCCGTCTGCCCCTACCACTTGGTGCAGCTGTTCGATGCATCTACGTTGTACCCCGTTGGCCATTGGCCATGTTATGTTCCTTGTCTGTGAGCATGTTGCAATTGATATCGTCTCTCGGCGGAAGCACATTAAAGATTATTAGTGCAACCATAGTTTACCACCGGCTGTGTTGCATGGAAAACACTTTACTATGGGGAAATATTAGTTTAGAGTGTCGTATATTATTTTCATCGCAGCCATGGGCGTTTGAATGCATTCAGACTTATGTGGGTGTTTGATTTGTGTGCTCAAAACTGTTTGTGGCACATTTAGCTATGGGGTGAAATTGACAAATTTTAGCATCAGCATGTTCGAATATTTGATGATATAATAGAAATGATTTCTTGATTTCTCTTTTAAAAGTCATAGAACTTTAGCAAATGAAATGGCATTGATATGAGAGAAGTATTATCTTTTTTTATACCCACCACCGAAGGACTGAGATATATTCTTTTTGTCATTCCGTTTGCTATACATCGAAATATCCATTTCAGAACCTATAAAGTATATATATTCTGGATCAGCGTAAAAAGTCCGTCTGTCCGTACGTCTGTCTGTCCGTCCGTCTGTCCATCTGTCTGTTGAAATCACTCTACAGTCTTCAAAAATAGAGATATTGAGCTGAAACTTTGCACAGATTTTTTTTTTGTCCATAAGCAGGTTAAGTTCGAAGATGGGCTATATCGGACTATATCTTGATATAGCCCCCATATTGACCGATTCGCCGATTTAGGGTCTTAGGCCAATAAAAGCCACATTTATTATCCGATTTTGCTGAAATTTGGGAAAGTGAGTTGTGTTAGGCCCTTTTTATACCCACTACCGAAGGATGGGGGTATATTCATTTTGTCATTCCGTTTGCAACACATCGCAATATCCATTTCCGACCCTATAAAGTATATATTCTTGATCGGCGTAAAAATCTAAGACCATCTAGACATGTCAGTCCGTCTGTCCATCTGTCTGTTGAAATCACTCTACAGTCTTCAAAAATAGAGATATTGAGCTGAAACTTTGCACAGATTCTTTTTTTGGTCATAAGCAGATTAAGTTCGAAGATGGGCTATATCGGACTATATCTTGATATAGCCCCTCTAAAGACCGATCCGCCGATTTAATGTCATAGGCCCATAAAAACCACATTTATTTATTGAGTTGGGCCCATCGCTTTTTATACCCTCCACCATAAGATGGGGGGTATACTAATTTCATCATTCTGTTTGTAACTACTCGAAATATTCGTCTGAGACCCCATAAAGTATATATATTCTTGATCGTCGTGACATTTTATGTCGATCTAGCCATGTCCGTCCGTCTGTCCGTCCGTCCGTCCGTCTGTCCGTCTGTCTGTCGAAAGCACGCTAACTTCCGAAGGAGTAAAGCTAGCCGCTTGAAAATTTGCACAAATACTTCTTATTAGTGCAGGTCAGTTGGTATTCTAAATGGGCCAAATCGGTCCACGTTTTGATATAGCTGCCATATAAACCGATCTGGGGTCTTGACTTCATGAGCCTCTAGAGTGCGCAATTCTTATCCGATTGGGATGAAATTTTGCACGACGTGTTTTGTTATGATATCCAACAACTGTGCCAAGTATGGTTCAAATCGGTCCATAACCTGATATAGCTACCATATAAACCGATCTTGGGTCTTGACTTCTTGAGCCTCTAGAGTGCGCAATTCTTATCCGATTGAAATGAAATTTTGCACGACGTGTTTTGTTATTATATCCAACAACTGTGCCAAGTATGGTTCAAATCGGTCCATAACCTGATATAGCTGTCATATAAACCGATCTTGGGTCTTGACTTCTTGAGCCTCTAGAGGGCGCAATTCTTATCCGAATGGAATGGAATTTCGCACGACGTGTTTTGTTATGATACCCAACAACTGTGCCAAGTATGGTTTAAATCGGTCCATAACCTGATATAGCTGCCATATAAACCGATCTTGGGTCTTGACTTCTTGAGCCTCTAGAGGGCCCAATTCTTATCCGATTTGAATGAATTTTTGCACCAAGTATTTCATTATAATATCCAACAAGTGTGCAAAGTATGATTGAAATCGGTCCATAACCTGATATAGCTGCCATATAAACCGATCTTGGGTCTTGACTTCTTGAGCCTCTAGAGTGCGGAATTCTTATCCGATTGAAATGAAATTTTGCACGACGTGTTTTGTTATTATATCCAACAACTGTGCCAAGCATGGTTTAAATCGGTTCATAAACTGATATAGCTGCCATATAAACCGATCTGGGATCTTGACTTCTTGACCCCTAGAATTGGCTGAATTGACGAATTGGCTGAAATTTTACACAGGTCTCCAACATATAATTTAATTGTGGTCCGAACCGGACTATATCTTGATAGTGCTCTAATAGCAGAGCAAATCTTTTCTTTTATCCTTTTTTTTGCCTAACAAGAGATGCCGGGAAAAGAACTCGACAAATGCGATCCATGGTGGAAGGTATATAAGATTCGACCCGGCCGAACTTAGCACGCTTTTACTTTTTTTTTGCCTCAGAAGAGATGCTGGGAAAAGAACTCGACAAATGCGATCCATGGTGGAGGGTATATAAGATTCGGCCCAGCCGAACTTAGCACGCTTTTACTTGTTCTTTTTCAATTTGGATCAGATCACTTTTCAATTTGGCTCAAACAAACAAAACAAATTTTGCCCATGAACATTCCACTAAGGAACGGGAACAAAATTATCACATATCAATAAGTGCAGTCCAATTCAAGTTTTAACCTCAATGATAAGGGGCCCTCTTATTATAGCCGAGTCCCAACGGCGTGCCGCAGTGCGACACCTCTTTGGAGAGAAATTTTACATGGCATAGTACTTCACAAATGTTGCCAGCATTAGGAGGGGAAAACCACCGCTGAAAATATTTTCTGATGGTCTCGCCAGGATTCGAACCCAGGCGTTTAGCGTCATAGGCGGACATGCTAACCTCTGCGCTACAGGGGCCTCCAATTTTTGACTCAAAGCTACATTTATTTTCCGATTTTGCTGAAATTTGTAACAGTGAGATGTGTTAGGCCCTGCAATATTTCTATTCTATTTGGCCCAGATCGGTCCAGATTTGGATATAGCTGCCATATAGACCGATCTCTCGGTTTTAGGTTTTGGGGCCAAAAAAAGCTCATTTATTGTCCGATGTCGCTGCAATTTAGGACAGTGAGTTGTGTTAGGCTCTTCGACATCCTTCGTCAATTTGGCTCATATCGGTCCAGATTTGGATATAGGTGCCATTTAGACCGATCTCTCGGTTTTAGGTTTTGGGGCCATAAAAAGCTCATTTATTGTCCGATGTCGCCGCAATTTAGGACAGTGAGTTGCGTTGGGCCCTCCGATATCCTTCTTCAATTTCACTCAGATCGGTCCAGATTTGGATATAGCTGCCATAGAGACCGATGTCTCGACTTAATGTTGTGGGCCCATAAAAGGCGCATTTTTTATCCGATGTTGCCGAAATTTGGGACAGAGAGTTGTGTTAAGCCCCTTCACATATTTATGCAATTTGGTAAAGATCGATCAAGATTTGCATATAGCTGCCATATAGACCGATTTCTCGATTTAAAGTCTTGGCCCCAAAAAAGACGCATTTATAATCCAATTTAACTGAAATTTGACACATTGACATATGTTAGGCTTCTCGACATCCATGTTTTATATGGTTCAAATCGGTTTTTTTTAGATATAGCTACTAAAAAGACCAATATTTTGTTATACATAATTGACCAATGACTTGTGCTTATTAGTATTTGGTCCAAATCGGATCACATTTCGTCATAACTGCTATGGGACATAAGGTATGCAATTTTCACCGGATTTTTATGAAAGGTGGTTTATATATACACCCGAGGTGGTGGGTATCCAAAGTTCGGCCCGGCCGAACTTAACGTCTTTTTACCGTTATGCCGTCAATCTGGTTTGGGAATGTTATCGAATCCGCACCCAAGTGCAAGTGTCTGCTAACTGCAAAAGTCGGGCATTGATATAGGAAAAGTTCCAAAGTCTCATCACGCATGCTTTACACATGCTGTCACATGCAGCACCTATTGCGCCTAAGTGCGCTCGTAGTCTTTAATGGCATACTGAACATCTTTCTGCTTCTTATCAGTAATAGCATCGTCACCATCCGGTTCCCCCTTAGAATTATCGTCGTTTTACCGACGGTTTCACGGTACTACAGTGCTTCATGCTAGTTCGTTGCTCCTGCCCCTAACTCGGACTGCTTTGAACGCAAGGGTTAAGGATATACTAATTATACTGATGCCAGTCCTTTAGTGCCTATTGCCGATTGCCCTTTCGGTGCAATCGAATCGGCAAATCCGCTGTGGATCAGTACTCAAACGATGCTGATCGTACCATCCTCAGAGTACTCGTATGTGACCTACCATCCCGGTTATTGTAGCCCTCTCTTTACTTTATGCGATCTTCTCTGCACTCGACGTCCTGACTTTAGGACTTCATTTGTTCTGAAATAGATCACAGTCTCTGGGTTCTTAATATAGACCAAACCAAACTTCCAAATGGCATTACCAGAGTTACGTCAATGCAAGATTGTGCCGTGGCTGCATAATCAGTGAAAGACTTGGGCAGGTCCTCGCTGTGTGCTTTGGCATGAAGAACAATGAAAGCAATGTTTACAGAATATTGGTTATCCATTTTGAGAAACGAAACTTACTTTTACTTTAATTGTTCCACTATCCTAACGTAGAATAGCGTTCCAAGCGCCTCGATCTTCTGCACTCATTCTAAAATCTCTGACACCAAGTTTCGAGGTGTCTCTCACAACTTGATCTTTCCATCGGGCTTTTGGTCTTCCCGGCTTGCGTGTACCACTGTGTTTGTCTTCAAAAGACTTCTTTGCTGGAGCTTCTTCAACCATTCTGACAACATGACCTAGCCAACGCAGCCGTTGTATTTTGATGCGTGTTACTGTGCTATCGTCGTCATACAGCTCATACAGCTCGTGGTTCATATGTCGCCTATATTCTCGTTTAACGCAAACTTGTCCATATATTTTGCGAAGAATCGTTCTCTCAAATACTTCAAACACTGCCTCATCTGCTTTCACAAGTACCCATGCTTCAGAACCTTATAACAGCACGGGTAGTATCACTGTATTGTATAGTATAATCTTCGTCTGTCGAGAGAAAGGAAACTAGCCTAAGAAAAACACTGGTTAACAGTAGAGATTTCCAATACTGGGAAAGATGTTCACAGGCTTTATACAGGAGCATTTCGCAAAAAATGGGCAGTATTATGGGAAGAACTACATTCGAATAAGAGAATACATACATCAGGATAGCCAGAGCAACAAAGCGTAGTGTCGGAATGTAATTCTCCAAACAAGTCGATAAGTTTTATGATGCTAATAGGATGAAACAATTTCTCTCGAAACCTCAGATTTAAACCGTCCTGGTTTTGATAGACCTGAGATCAACTTTGCTATCCATGACCATGTTCACACATTACGTCCTCGCGTTATCAGTTCATATGTTCCGTGATCGCCAGTGGTAAGGCAATCGGAAATACATCACAGTCCAAGGCCTTATATGTCATCTAAATTTGATCCATCCGTCTAGCACGAAGTTCCAGATGACATAATCTTTACTTTACTACATACACGTGGGGTGACCCCTGAATGTAAAGTTTAGAGGCTATTGCATGATTTTACCCACCTTCGGATTTGAGGTTATATTTGCACCCAAACGAGAACTTCTATACATCCAACTGCAGAACAGAAGATTACGAGTGCTACAATAGTCAAAGACTATCACCAGGAATTTTCCCTTTTTCCCAACAAGTTTTTTAGTCGGCTTTTCTAGATCGTAATCTGCATCTTATGACACAAAGAGACAATTTTTATAAAGCAAGAGTTAGTTATTGATCATTAGCCTATAATTTTGAGCCCTTATATACTTGCGATCGATCTTATGGTAGGGCTAACGAACATTGAAGAAAGTAATTAATACCATTCTATAAAATTTCATAATTATCCTTTTTCCAGTTATCTTCGTTATCATCATCACACCATATGTTCGAGATCCTGAAGGCCTTGAATTATCTTCAACGGTGCGGGTGAGTAAAAAGTGATAAATTAATGATAGCTAATATCCAAAATTCCAAAAACAAATTTAATGTATGGCAGTCTTATGGTTGTTGATTTTCCTCTTTTCCTTATCCAAGACTCAAGCTAATAAATATAAAGTAGTAATAGATCGGACAAATCGGACAAAAATTGCGGCTTTCAAAGGCTCAGGAAGTAAAATCGGGTGATCGGTTTATATGGACGCTATACCAGGTTAAAGACCGATTTGGACCGTATTTCGCTCAGTTGTTGGGAGTCCTAACAGAACACCATTTGCAAAATTTCGGCCAAATCGGATACAAATTATGGCTTCCATGGGCTCAAGAAGTCAAATCGGGCGATCGGTTTATGTGGGAGCTTTATCTAAATCTGAACCGATATGGCCCATTTGCAATCCCCAACGACCTACATGAATATAAAGTATCTGTGACTATATTTAGACATAGCTACCATATACACCGATCTACTGATGAGGGGTCTGAAGCCAATAAAAGCTTTATTTATTATTTTCTACGAGCGCCTAGAGATAGATGACCGCTGCCCCGCCCATGATATTAAAGTCGTTCTGGGAGATGTTAATGTGAAGATAGGGAGGGAAGACATTATTGATCCAACAGTCGGAAAGATTAGCCTCCACGAGATTTCGTCCAGTAGTGGGCAAAACACATGGTAGTTAGTAGCACCAGATGCTGTCAACCGATCAAAACACGAGAAACCATTTTGACCTCATTGTGATAGATGGAAGGCATTCAACCAGCGTGTAAGATGTACGATCGATCCGTGGAGCGTATATAGAATCGAATCATTACCTCGGTGCAGCAAAGGTTCGCACCCGTTTCAAAATGGCGAGGAAAGTACGATCTGACACTGCACGGAAGCTGGACTTTGAAAAGCTGCCAACGCAACAAATGGCAGCGGCATACTCCACTCGACTGACCCAATTGCTTGATGAAAGCACTCCTTGTTCCGATGATATAATGGCGCAGTGGCAAACTATTGTCCGCTCCATGGAAAATGCCGCGAAATCGTACTGGTATACCGGAAGCCTCTTCCAAAAAACCCATGTTACAACCAAGAGTGTCGAAATGCAACTGAAGCCAAGAATGCAACCCTACAATCAGTAGCAACGCGCCAGATGAAGGAGAGGTATCGTGAGAAAAGGAGAGAGGAGAAACGTCTTTTCCACAGAAAGAAAAAGGAAATGCAAAGACGTGAGTGTGAGCGAATTGAGATGCACAGGAGTCAGAATGAAGTCCGGAAATTCTAACAAAGAATTAAACATAAAACCGATGACTTTGGTGCAGGCACATCCTCCTGCAGAGACAAAGAAGGAAATTTGGTAACTAACACTGATAACATGCTGAGGATATGGAAAGAACATTTTACCCAACTGCTAGTGCTAGGACTTTGGCGGCAAAGAGGATACCGCAGAATCAATCCCTGATGATGGTATGATGATGTTCACCTCCTAGTCAGAATGAGGTCCAGGTAGCAGTGACCCGACTAAAGAACAACAAGGCAGCAGGAGCCGACTGGTTAACCGCTGAACTATTTAAGACCGGAGGCGGCCTCCCTATATACCGATCTCGCTATTTTACTTCTTCAGCGCCTAAAGTGCACAATTCTAATTAGATTTGGCTGAAATTATACGCAATGACTTCTACTATGGTATCCAATATTCAGTTCAATTATGGTCCGAAATGAACTTGTTTTTTTTTCTCTGTCAGCCAACACGCAGGGCATATCCCCTATGAATGCAGTGAATTGCGTTGGCGGGAGGAAATTAGTTATTAGAGGGGGGGAAAAGGATGTAGTGCTTATTAACATTTGTCTTAAATCTCGGAATATCAAAGTGGGTGGGAAAAACATTAGCCGGAAGTCGATTCCACATACGAACGGTTCGGGCGAAATAAAAATTCTCTCTGTAATGCATTGTGCGGTCCACTGGCCAATCAATTACAAATGGTTGTGAGTTTCTGAAATGTCTAGTATTCCTAACATAAATCCTTACATGAGGAATAAGAAGACGAAGATCAGACGAACACACACCATGAAAGTACCGATAGAACAGAGCCAAACAACCCACATTGCGACCATGATAAAGGGACTCAATAGAGTTAGATACCCCACTGTCCCCAATCAACGCCATTGCGAGGACGATAGTTCCACTCCATCCAGTACAGTTAACTCCTCCTGGTGAGAAGGACCAGTTCAGTCTTTCTGGGATTTATGGCAAGTCCGTTGACCTTTGCCCATCCGGAGAGCTGCCTCATAGCTCCCAGAACGAAGACACTAATAATAGAGAGGAGACGGCCACACATCATGATGACGAAGTAGGCAACGACCTTCACTCTCTTCCTCTCGAAAGATCTTAGAAACCCATTGATCACCAAAAGCCACAAGAGAGAGGATGAAACTCCTCTTTGCGGTGGACATGAAGATCTCCGTATTTTTGGTAAATTGGATAGATATATTGTTGAAAGGCTGGATTATCAATGCATCACTGGCAGAGGGCTCGATAAGAGGAACTCTCTTAACTTGGGTAGATACGTTGATAATCCGGCCTTGCAACAACGCATCTACCCAATTTACCAAAAGAGGGGGATCTTCAAGTCCACCAGAGGGGACTGGACTTGAACTTCACAAAGGCGATCCATGGTAGAAGGTATATAAGATTCAGCCTGGCTGAACTTAGCATGGTTTTACATTTTCGACTTTATTCCTAATGACTTGATATTCTTGTAAATTCTTTGATCATAGTTCGTTAAGAGAGCTTTTGGGGGTGGTCAGGATCCTCAGATCCTTGATGCTTAATGTGAAAGTCATATTCATACTCTAGTCTGAAATACTGTTCATCTGAGTTCGATATTATTCCAATTGGTGTACAGCTCTGCTCAGAGTACGGCAGAGGTGTTGCAGCCCCTCTACACATTTCTAAGGATTGCTTCAATCGAATCACTTATTAAAATTAGAACTTTAATGAAGATAAATAAATGAAATGAAATGAGATTACTTACAACTCTTCAAAACTGCTGCTATGCAAACTCAATTTCTTTAATCCTCAATTTGAAGAGCAATTGTAACCAACATTTGTTTCACTCATAATTGTTACATACTCAGGGGGGGGGAAACTGCTAGCTACAGTCTGGCTTCAGCTGATTGCAATATGTCTGCCCTTTTTGTGGTCTTGTGCTTTTTTTTCTCTCGCACCACACAATATTTTGCTGCTCAACCTTTCGGGCATTGTGTGTTGTGGTTTCAATTACAATTTTCATTTTTTCTGTAATTAAATTTTCTTAATTAAACTTTTGTGTTCATTAAAAATTTTTCACAAGTCCCACATGCAAATTGTTCGAATATTTCTCGTTTTCAAAAGCAGAAAGTGAATAGGAAAAAGAATGTAGAACTGGTAAAACTATTCCATTTTCATTTTAGATAAAACAAAACTAATTTGTCTAGCAATTAACCTTTGACATGCTTTGCATAGCCACCAGGCATAATCTGTGGATGTTGTAAAAGTGCATGATTTCAGCTTGTTTGCATAGATAAAGAACAGCATTGGAGAAGAGAAGACTATGGCAAACAATGAGGAAGTACAAGTGTCAATTGAAGGAGAGAGAATATAATGCATCTGAGTATTTGTGAAGAACGATTGCAAGTTTTAATCTATCTACATGTATGTTTACTGTTCAAAACAACCACTAGACATCATGTATTGGGTTGCCCAAAAAGTAATTGCGGATTTTTCATACAGTCGGCATTGACAAATTTTTTCACAGCTTGTGAATTGCAGTTTGTCATCAATGGGTGGGGGGTCTGATACCAACAACGTCTGCAGGCGGAGGAATGGAGGATAGGTAGAGATTAAACAGTGCCGACGATATTACGATGCCTTGGGGAACACCCTGTTTCACTCTACAATACTTTGACTCCTTATCCCTAAATTCCACAAATGACTGGCGATCACACAGATAATTGGCGACCCAGGGTTTCAGGCCTGACTGAAGGGACGTGTTGGCAATGTCCTCAAATAGTTTGGCATGGCTGACCCTATCGAATGCCTTCGAATGTACAAGCTGAACCCGGCCCGCTTCGCTGCGCCTTAATTAACACCATGTGAAAAACATGTTTTTTTTTATACCCACCATTCATTCCGTTGTACCACCTCGAAATATTCGTCTAAGACCCCATGCAAATGCAAATTTCGCCCATGAACATTCCACTAAGGAACAGCAGCAAACTTCTCACATATCAACGAGTGCAGTCCAATTCAAGTTTAAGCTCAATGATAAGGGGCCTCCTTTTTGTAGCCGAGTTTGAACGGCGTGCCACAGTGCGACACCTCTTTGGAGAGAAGTTTTACATGGCATAGTACCTCACAAATGTTGCCAGCATTAGGAGAGGAAAACCAAGGCTGAACATTTTTTTCTGATGGTCTCACCAGGATACGAACCCAGGTTTTCAGCGTCATAGGCGGACATGCTAACCTACGCTTTGGGGTATTGGCCCTAAAAACTATAAATATTTAGTTCCACCCTCTTATCTTGGTGAGCAAATACGTCCTATTTGGGGGTTGTTGTGGTGGTGGGACGTCCCCTAGACAGTTGGTCCCTAATGTTGATATCAGATATGTGGTCTACTCCCAAATACCATTAATTTGAGCCCCATATTTCCATAGTCGGCAAACAGATCAGCTTGTGGGGTGGTTTGGGTAATGGGCGGCCACTCATTAAGTTGGCCTTGAAAATATATATCGGATTGGTGTTCTAAACTAAAAACCCTCTTATTTGAGCCTCATATTGCAATAGTCAGCAAATTTGGTTCGTGTTGTGAGATTGGGGTGGCCCCATAGACACTTTTCACGAATATTGATATCAGATTCGTACTTTACTCCCAAAGACCTTTCATTTGAGCCCCATATTGCTATGGTCGTTAAGTTGTCCCCTTAGGGGATGTTTTTGGTGAGAGGCCCCCAACCACTTGGTTCCATATTTGGATATCAGATCCGTATTCTACTCTCAAATACCTTTTGTTTAAGCCCCATATTCCCATGGTCAGTAAATAAGTCCTGTTTGGGTGTTTTTTTTTTGGGAAGGGGGTGGACCCCTAGAAACGTGGTCCCACATTTGGATATTAGATTCGTATGCTACGCGCCTATACCTTTCATTTGAGTCTCATATTGCCATGGTCGGTAAATATGTCCGATTTAGGGATGTTTTGGGGCTTGGTGTGGTCCCCCTAGCACTTGGTCCGACAATTGGATATCAGATACGTTTTTCTATCCCAAATACCTTTCATTTGAGTCCCATATTGTCGTGATTGGTCTAGATATATGTTTGGTAGGGTTTAGGGTAGGGCGGCCCCCCTAGGTACCCCATCCGAAATTTGGATACCAAAGTTTTATTTTTAGGGTACTATATGAGAACACACAAAATTTCGCTTAAATCGCACCACCCATCTTCGAGATCTGCCGTTTCTGAAAATTAGGGTAAGGGGGAGGGTCCGCTCGCCCTTCAGATATCAAAAAATTTAGTACCCTATTTTCACCAAGGGATCATTATACACCATCTGTGAAAATTTCAAGAAAATCGGTTCAGCCGTTTCTGAGTCTATAAGGAACACACAAACAAATAAACAAATCAACACACAAACAAACAAACAAACAAACAAACAAAGAAACAAAGAAACAAAGAAACAAACAAACAAACAAACAAACAAACAAACAAACAAACAAACAAACAAACAAACAAACAAACAAACAAACAAACAAACAAACAAACAAACAAACAAACAAACAAACAAACAAACAAACAAACAAACAAACAAACAAACAAACAAACAAACAAACAAACAAACAAACAAACCAACAAACAAACAAACAAACAAACAAACAAACAAACAAACAAACAAACAAACAAACAAACAAACAAACAAACAAACAAACAAACAAACAAACAAACAAACAAACAAACAAACAAACAAACAAACAAACAAACAAACAAACAAACAAACAAACAAACAAACAAACAAACAAACAAACAAACAAACAAACAAACAAACAAACAAACAAACAAACAAACAAACAAACAAACAAACAAACAAACAAACAAACAAACAAACAAACAAACAAACAAACAAACAAACAAACAAACAAACAAACAAACAAACAAACAAACAAACAAACAAACAAACAAACAAACAAACAAACAAACAAACAAACAAACAAACAAACAAACAAACAAACAAACAAACAAACAAACAAACAAACAAACAAACAAACAAACAAACAAACAAACAAACAAACAAACAAACAAACAAACAAACAAACAAACAAACAAACAAACAAACAAACAAACAAACAAACAAACAAACAAACAAACAAACAAACAAACAGACAGACAGGCAGACAAACACAATTGATACACAAATTGATTGAGGCGGTAGCCCTTGTCGATGAAGGATTCCATCGGGTCAATCCGGTGCGTACAACCGGCTGCCAGGGGATTGTAGCAGCTGACAACAACAAGGACCTTCATACAACTTTTCTTAGGTACTGCTCACTAAAAGTTCTTATGCATTGTTTTCATATGTTTGCAAAAGTTTACACATGTTTTGCATATCCTTTTCAATTGTTTATTTAGGATTTAATCTAAAACATTTATCTCAATTCTATTTTCGAATACATTATAATAATTGTTAGTCAGGCTTGTACTTAGGCACACAACACAATGGACTTAATTTAAATATTTTCATCAATTCATTAGTGTTTTTCGCAAACACTCACAGCATAAAGTGCATGTATTCTTATTCAGGAAGTATAATTGAAAAATTGTTCACATGTACAAGAAAACGCACACCCAACCATGTACGTGTGGTGCTATGTGATATTTGTTTCTGGTATTTCTTTAATTGTTCGTCCTTTATTTTTCATTTGCCATTGTTGTCCTACGAATGAGATTGTTTAATTGTTTATTGCCTTGATTATGAATATTCCTTGGTTTTATTGTGTACTGCTTTATATAATAAAACTATTTGACTAATTGTGTTGTTGGACAAAACATTATAATTTAAATGAAACAAAGATTTCATTTGCAGATATGCTGACGACATTACTTGCATTTATTTTAAATGCATAGATATGGAGTCAGCATTTAAAGGATGTTAGGTTAGATTGAATGGACGAAATGAGTAAGCAGGCCACTACCTCATTCAACATCCAAGTTTGAGGATGTTAGGTAAACATGTGATGGTACCCTGCCTCTTATCTCTATGCCATTAGACCCACATCTATTCTTTGATATAAGGCCTAACCAGTCTCTGAGAGCCTGGCCTTGTCAGAAGTGTTATTATATCGACTGCATTATAAGCTGGTTCAAATCCTTCATCAGCGAGAGAGCAGTGATAGAGAACCCCCTGTGAGGTAAACATGAGGTGATACCTTGACTCCCATCTCTATGCCATTAGACCCACATCTTTTCTTAAGCATAAGGCTTAACCAGTCTGTGACAGCCTGACCCCGTCAGAAGTGATATTATATCGACTGCCTATAAGGCTGGCTCAAATCCTTCATCAGCGAGGGAGCGGTGATATAAACCCCCCTAAGGTCTAACCTGCGATATTTTGACCCAATTTCTTTCTAGTAGTAGTAGTAGTAGTAGTATCTTTATTCATTTCATTTTAAAAAATAAATCGTACTTCGAATATTAGATTATGAAATAAGATATACGGCTTTGACTTAGTGTCGTCAGCCGGTAAATTTAATACAAACATTTGAGATTTGGTAAAGAGAACATTATGTTTAAATTTCATGTGAATTCAGTGATTATTAATTTTCTATACTTCAGTGCATTTTTTAAATATTTCACTAAGTTTATCCAATCCAAGGCTCCTCTGCCATCTAGAATATCTATGATTTCTCTGTCAGTTAAACTAATTTTGCCAAAAAATTGCATCCGGTATCCTCGCAGTATTGGGCATATTCCTAAGAAATGCTGAATGTTTTCTTTTGCTCGCATATTACATAATGTGCATTCGGTAATTTCATTAGAATTGGCAGTGTATTGGCTTCCATTGAGGTATATCAAATCGCATCTTGCCTTTAGTATCCAAGTTATATCATCTTCAGTGTAGCGATCGGATATATATTCAGAACCCCTAGTGTAGTCTAGGTGTTTATAAATTCTTTCGTTGCTTTGTGTTGCCTTCTGTTCATATTTTGTACGACTGCACGCATTTAGATGGTTAGTGAGCGATGTTATTATTCCATTCCAGGTAGTTTCATTGATGCTTGCATCGATTACGTGGATGTCAAACTCATTTAATTCTTTAACCCAGAACAGTTGTTTGTTCAGTAGAATTTTAGATAGCTGATGCGGTAGTCGATCTCGATTATATTTAAACATAGTTCTGCCCACGTATTTCATATGCAGTTGTAGCGTATATATATGACTATTTTCTATGCAGGTTTCAAGAGCGATAGCATAATTTGGGGTGTTTTCGGGTAGCTTCAGAACTCGTTTCAGAAAAAAACGCTGTAGCTTATCTACTTCTTCAAAATTTCCAAATCCCCAGACTTGTGCGGAGTAGGACTGTATGGATCTGCTAACCGCCAGATATAAATTCCATTTTTGGCTCAAGGAAATATCTTTCTTTTGAAGAAATGCTTTCCAAGTCATGTTTATTGCACTTTTTGCTTGAGCATTACGACTTTTAACATGCTTTTGGAATTTCATTTGCGGTGTAATTATAACACCAAGATAATTATACTCAGAAACAATTTCTATCGCTTCTCCGTGAAAATACCATTTTTCGTGGTCAGATATTCGTCCGCCGTTTCGAAAAATAATTATTTTGGATTTGTCCATGTTAACCTCCAGATTCCATTTTGCGCAATAGTATTCTAAGTTGGATATCATGTTTTGTAGTACCGTCTTGTCGTCGGCCAGAATTACAATGTCGTCCGCATATAGTAATACTCTTATGTTCAGCCATTCTATATTCAAGCCTCCTCCCAGACTATCATGTAGGTCGTTGACGTAAAGTGCAAACAGCAGTGGAGATAAAAGGCAGCCTTGTTTTACTCCCGAGATGGTATGAAAATAATCCGATAATTCTTCTCCTGTCCATATAGCTGATTGGGTGTTTTGATAGATATTTTCTATTATTGTAACAAATTTATTTGATATGCCCATTTCGTGCAATTTGTAGATAAGTAGGCTTCGGGATATCTTGTCAAATGCGGCTTTGAAGTCCACAAAAAATGCGTATACTTTTTCTTTTTTTGCCAGCTTAATGTGAACTATTGACGCTAGGTTGTATATGTTATCTGTAGTTGAGTACTTTTTTCGGAAGCCTGCCTGATATTCGACTAAAATATTTCTTTCCTCTATCCACAATTGCAGCCTTTCGTTAAGAACTCCCATGAATATTTTTGCTACAGAGTTCATGAATGATATTCCACGATAATTTTTCGTCTCATTTACATTGCCCTTTTTGTGAATTGGGAAAATTACCGTTTTGATAAAAGACTCATCCACTATTCCATTAGTATACATTGTGTTGTACACCTGTACTAGTTCCGAAATAAACTCGTCTGTAGCATTAACAAAAAATTCATAAGGAATCCTGTCCTCTCCTGGAGCTTTGTTTAGTTTAACCTTTTGTAACATTCTCTTTACTTCTTCGACCGTTATTTCCTTGTCTAATAAATGAACTGTGATAAATGAGGGAGCGTACAGAATATTCGACGTTGTCTGATCTGTATTGAGTAGCTTCATGAAGTAGTCTCTAAAAGATGACGCAGATATATTCGGGCCTATATGAAAGTGGTTATTATTAATCTCCCGTACTAATTTCCACCATTCTTTACTGTTTTTAATATTGTTGATTTGTTCGCTAATCATGCTGTAATAAGCCTTTTTGCTCGTTACGCATATCATTTTATATATACGTTGTGCTTGCAGGTATTGTTGTTTATTACATTCATTGCTACTTTTCTTAAATTTCCTCAAGCTTTTAAAGACTTTTTTCCTCGCCCAATGACATCTTTCAGTATACCACTTCTCCTTTGGCTTGTAGCTATGATTATCTGTGGTTACAGATGATTTTACTATGATGTCTGTCAGATCCTTAAGGTTGTGAACTTCGTGGGTATTCAAGACATTTTGAAGATTTATGTTCAGCATTGTTTGGTAGTTGTTTTTGTCGTTGTCTTTCCAAGAGAGTTTTGGTAAGAGCTTTAGTCTGTTTGTAACAGTTCCGTTTATATTAAATTTCATTTTCAAAGAAATGGGGAGATGGTCAGACCAAATGTTTTCTTCGACAGCAAAATTGTCCACATATTGTAGTAAACTGGAAGACATAGCACATATGTCATTAACCGACTCGCCAACCGTACTCACAAAAGTAAAGTTGCCATCTTCATCTCCTTTTGTCTGGCCATTTAGTATTACTAAGTTGTTGTCATTGCAGAGCTCCAGATATGTGCGCCCTTTGCTATTAATTTCCTTATCCATCGATTTTCTTATCTTCATGCCTGCAGAGAAAGATTCTCTAAATAGCGAAACTATTTCTTGTTGACTGCTTCCAATGCGGATATTCATATCACCTATCATTATCACATCTTTGCATGGGTCTTCTTCAATTATTCGTTTCACTGCAGTAAAATCGTTGGTCCAATTTACACTGCGTAAATACAATGGTAGCATCCAGAATTTAAGTTGGCCTAGCTTTAAATATAATGCTTTTATTCCAGAAAACATAACGAATTCATATTGTAGATAGTTTCCCTTGATTGACCGTTTGATAGCTATCATTACCCCACCAATTGCTCTTCCATATCTACTTGCCCTTGTTGCATATACCCAGTCAATATCGTGATTTGGAAAATATTTCTCTGCTTGTTTAGTGTTTTCGATTGTGAGATGTGTTTCCAATAGAATAATTATATCAAAATCATTTAAAAAAGTGAAGAATATTGGGAACATATATTTGTTTGCCAAACCATTTATATTGTAAGATATTATTTTTAGCTCTAAATTACAATTTTTCTGCTCGACAGTTTGGCTAATCTGATTAGAATTTAATCTTAGTAGTTTTTTGACTGAATCTCATCAAAAATTGTGTCAAAGTTGGTTCTGGATAATTCTTCGCCATAGAGTTCTTTGAGAACTATTTCAGCATTCCTTTTTCCACACGTTAAAATGTTGTTGTTGTTCCATGTGAACCAATAATCTTTTATTTTCATTTTATCATCCCTTACTATTATTTTATGTTTTTTAGATTCCTGGAGAATATCCTTCCGTACTAAAAGCATTGCAACCTTGTTTCGCTGTCTTCTTGGACATAGATCTCGATCTACATAGATTGAAGTTCCGGATAAAAATCTTGTTTTTTGAAGTACTTCTGATGCAACAGTTTCATTATCGAATTCTACTACCACCGTTTGCACATTTCCTCGTTCAAATATAGTTTTAGCTGATTTTATGGCTGGTGTTATTTGCAGTTTTTCAGTGCACAGCTTAACAACCGGGTTTATTGCGGGTTTTTCGTTCACAATTCCCTTAAAAACAAGTTTTGTATTGCTGACCTGATTCTCTAACCATCTTATGCTACGGTCGTTATTCTCAATTTTATTTTTCAGAAGCTCTAATTCCATTTTCAATTTTGCATTTTCTGCCTTGAGATCTGAAATCTCTGATGTTGCCCATGATATGCCCGCCTTGACCTCCTCAATATCTTGTTTTGTTGGTAGATTTTGCAGTTTGTCTTCAAGCAATTCGCTCATTGTGCATTTCATCAGCTCGACTAAGTCGCTCACTTCCATATTGCCAACGGGTTTCTTCGACATATTTTGATATTCTGGCGATGTTTCCTGGAGTTTTCTTTTTGTTTGTTGGGTTGTCTGTAACAAAGTTTTCTGATTTTCTGACATTCCTTAATGACCAATAATTTGGTGGTTACTTTCTTGGTGATAAGATGTTACCAGAGCTATAGTCGGTTTTTATAATTTTCTGTAGTATACTTTTAGGGTTGTATATTTAATCTAATGCTGTGGTAGCAGTGGTGAATTTCTATTGCTAGTTATTTAAATCCAAACTCTGACTTTCTTTTACAATGTAAGCTCGGCCTCAAACGTAAAATACAACACTATCAAAACTGTCAAAACGTACCAGCTGTTTTCTGTTGTGCCGATTGCTGAATTTGTGCAAAACATTGACCGGTTAACATCAACAGATCTTCCTTCCAGTGATTTCACAATCTGTTTTACAAAAATTAAAACTTCTCGCAAAGAAATAAGCACTTTTCTTTCTATTCCTTAGCATTTGGCTTTTCTAGTTTCTGAGAGCCTGGTCCACCTGGCACTGGTCTTAGCATTGGATAAGTATGTGAGTTTTTACATTGTTGCGGATCCTTCCAGGGTCCATGATTTCAGTGAATAGGCATTTTTGACATCGAAGGAGTTATCAATCCTTTGCACCATCTCATATAGGGCGTTTTACCTTTTAAAATAGTTGTGCGGTAGATAATTGAGCAGCTCGGTCCATATTATACCCTTTACCATAGTGTTTATAACACGCTTTTGTTGTATTGATAATTCAGGTCGCATTATCGGCTGTATTTGACTGAACTTTTGAATTTGAACTTTTATCGGGAGATCGGTTGTATGACAGCTATATTTAATTATAGGCCGATTCGAACCATATTTGGGACAGATGTCGGGAGACCTAAGTATACCCTCTGTTTCAAATTTCAGCGAAATCGGGTAATAAATAAAGTTTTTATGGGCTTCAGTCCCCTAATCGGTAGATCGGTCTCTATGGCAACTATATCTAAATATAGTCCGATTAGAAGCATATTTAGGTGGGATGTTGGGAAGTCTTAACCTACCCACAGTTTCAAATTTCAGCGAAATAGGGTGAAAAATAAAGCTTTTATCGCCTTCAGACCCTTTATCGGGAGATCGGTCTATATGACAGCTATATCTAAATATAAGCAGATCTAAACCATATTTAGGCCAGATGTCGGAAGGCCTAAAATAAATAACTGTTTTAAATTTCAGCGAAATCGAATAATAAATACAGCTTTTATGGGTTTCAGACCCTTTATCGGGAGATCTGTCTATATGGCAGCTATATCCAAATATAAAGGATTTTCTTATGACTCTCGATATTACTGGTGAATTTCACTGAAGTCGATTGAGATTTGGATATAGCTCCCATATACATGTTCGACCGATTTTCTTCTTTTCCCCGTGGTGAAAATAAGGTACTAAATTTTTTGATATCTGCAGAGGAGGCGGACCCTCCCCCTTACCCTAATTTTCAGAAACTCCAGAACTCGGAGATGGGTAGCGCGATTTAAGCGAAATTTTGTGTGATCTCATATAGTACCCTAAAAATAAAAATTTGGTTTCCAAATTTCGAATGGGGTACCCAGGGGGGCTGCCCCACCCTAAAACCTACCAAACATATATTTAGACCAATCACGATAATATGGGACTCAAGTATTTAGAATGAGAAAACGTATCTGATATCCAATGGTGGGACCAAGTGATGGGGGGACCACCCCAAGCCCCAAAAGACCCCTAAATCGGACATATTTACCGACCATGGCAATATGGGACTCAAATGAAAAGTATTTGCGAGTAAAATACGAATCTGGTATTCAAATGTGGAACCACGTTTCTGGGGGTCCACGCCTTTCCCAAAACACCCCCCAAACAGGACTTATTTACTGACTATGAGAATATGGGACTTAAATAAAAGGTATTTGAATGCCGAATACGAATCTGATATCCAAATATGGGACCAAGTGTTTGGGGGGCCGCCTCTCACCAAAAACATCCCCCAAAGGGGTCAAATTTATGACCATAACTATATGTGGCTCAAATGAAAGGTCTTTGGGAGTAAAGCACGAATTTGATATCAATATTCGGGAAAAGTGTCTATGGGGCCACCCTACCCCCACAACAACACCCAAATAGTAAGTATTTTCTGACTATTGCAGTATGAGGCTCAAATAAGAGGTTTTTTAAGTGGAACACTAATCCTGTATATATATTTTCAAGGCCAACTCACTGAGTGGTCGCTTAACCCCCAAAACACCCCCAAGCCGGTTATGTTTGCCGACTATGGAAATATGGGGCTCAAATTAAAGGTATGTGGGAGTAGACCACGTATCTGATATCAACATTAGGGGCCAACTATCGAGCGGACTTCCCACCACCATAACAACCCCCAAATAGGACATATTTGCTCACCAAGACAATTTGGGTCTTAAAGAGAGTGTAACTAAATATTCATAGTTTTTAGGGCCAATACCCCAAACCAGACATATTTGTTGACTTTTGCAATAAGGAGTTTAAATGAGATTTGAAAACGAATTTGATATTCAATTTTGAGGCCAATGGCAATATGGGGTTCAAATAAATGATATGTAGATATATGAGAATAGAGTACGTTGCTGATATATTTTCAGGTCATAGAAATTTGGGATACCACCCAACTCCCCAAAACACCCCTAAATCGGGCATATTTACCGACCATGACAATGTGGGGCTTAAATGAATGGAATTGGGGGGTAGAGCAAGAATTGATACACATTTTCGGGACCAGTATCTCTTTTTAGACAAACATAGAATAATGAATAAGGACGGAGGAGGAGCTATATTTTGTTATTGTCCGATTTGTGGCTCAAGAAGCAAAATCGGGAGATCGGAGCTGTATAAAGCTACAGATCGATCCAGACCATATTGCACACGTATGTTGAAGGCCATGGGAGAAGCCGTTATACAAAATTTGTGTCAAATCGAGTGAGAAGGCTCAAGATCCCAGTCAAGATCCCAGATCGGTTTACATGGCAGCTATATCAGGTTATGGACCAATTTTGGCCATACTACGCACAAATGTTGGAAGTGATACCAAAACAGCACGTGCAAAATTACACCCAAATCGGATAAGAATTGCGCCTTCTAAAAGCTTAAGAATTCAAGACCCAAGATCGGTTTATATGGCAGCAATATCAGGTTATAAGCCGGTTTGAACCGTACTTAGCACAGTTGTTGGAAGTGATAATAAAATACCAGGTGCAAAATTACAGCCAAATCGGATAAGAATTGCGCCTTCTAAAAGATCATGAAGTCAATACCCATGATCGGTTTATATCGCAGCTATTTATATCAGGTTATGAGCCGATTTGAACCATACTCAACACAGTTGTTGGAAGGAATATCGAAACACCACGTGCAAAATTTCAGTAAAATCGGACTAGAAATACGCCCTCTAGAGGCTCAAGAGGTTTATATGGCAGCTATATCAAAACATGGCCCGATTTGGCCCATTTAAAATCCCAACCGAACTACACAAATAAGAAGTATTTGTGCAAAATTTCAAGCGGCTAGCTTTACTCCTTCAAAAGCTAGCATGCTTTCAACAGACAGACGGACGGAAGAACAGACGGGCGGATAGACGGCCAGACAGACGGGCGGACATGACATAAAATGTCACGACAATCAAGAATATATATACTTTATGGGGTCTTAGACGCATATTTCGAGGTTTTACAAACAGAATGACGAAATTAGTATACCCCCATCCTATGGTGGAGGGTATAAAAACTGGAACGCAAGAATTACACTAGGGCTGCGGTGTCATCTGGAGTCGAGTTCAGAAAAAATTTTCAGCGGTGGTTTTCCCCTCCTAATGCTGGCAACATTTATGAGGTACTATGCCATGTAAAACTTCTTTCCAAAGAAGTGTCGCACTGCGGCACGCCTTTCGGACTCGGCTATAAAAAGGTGGTCCCCTATCATTGAGTTTAAACTAGAATCGGACTGCACTCATTGATATGTGAGAAGTTTGCTCCTGTTCCTTAGTGGCCGATTCGGCCCATAAAAGAAGTCATTGTGTAATATTTCACCCAAGTCGGGTAAAAATTGCGCCCTAAAATAGCTCAAGAAGAAAATCGGGAGATCGGTTTATATGGGAGCTGAATCAGACTAGAGAGCGATTCGACCCTATTAGACATATATATTGAATGCCATGGGGAAGCCATTGTACAAAATTTCAGCCAAATCAAACAAAATGAACTGCGGCCACTAGAGGCTCAAGTAGTCAAGATCCGAGATCGGTTTATATGGCAGCTATATCAGACCCGATTTAGACCATACTTAGCATAGATGCAAAAAGCAAAACACCCCATGCATAAATTTCAACCAAATCGGATAGAAATTGCGTCATTTAATGGCTCTGGAAGTCAATATCCAAGACCGATCGACCAATGTGGCGTATTTACCGACGTGGCATATTTACAATCCCAACCGACCTACACTAATAGGAGGTATTTGTGCAAAATGTCAAGTATCCAGCTTAACTCCTTCGAAAGTTAGCGTGCTTTCGACAGACAGAAGGATGGACGAAGGGGCGGACGGACAGACGGAAGGACATGACTAGGGCGACTTAAAATGTCATTACGATCAAGAATACCTGGGATCTTAGACGCATATTTCGAGGTGTTACACACAGAATGACGAAATTAGTATACCCCCATCCTATGGTGGAAGGTATAAAAATTATGTTCTTCAACCTGTAAAATTTAATTTTTTTAACCCGCCATCATAGGATTGTATTGGATAACTCCCACATAGAGGGGTACATCGATTTGACTTCTTGGGCCACTAGAAGCCTCTCTTTTGTCGGATTGGATTGAAACGAAGTGTTTTGTTACGACATACAATTACCTTGACAAGTATGGTAAACCTATCTCCCGATTTGACATCTGGATCTAGACTATAAAAGGGTCGGCCGTTGGGAATTGCAATACAACCCACTTTTCAAAATTCGAGCGAAACTGGTCTATACGGCAGCTATATCTAAATATAGACCGATCTGAAACATTATCGGGTAGGATGAATGAAGGTTTAAAACAACTCACAGTTTAAAATTTCAACGGAATCGGGTAATAAATGTGACTTTTATGTGCTTAAGACTCTTAGTCGGCAGATCGGTCTATATGGCAGCTATATCTAAATATGGTCCGATGTGGAGCCTGTTTGAGTCGGATGAAGGGATGCTTAAAAACACTCATTTTTTAAAATTTCAGCCACATCAGGTAATTAATGCAGCTTTTATGGGCTTAAAACCTTACACCGTATGGTCGGTCTATATGGGACCTATTCCAAAACGTGGGCCTATATGGTCCATTTTAAGTCCAAAGTCTTCTTTAATAATAAATAACCTCTGTGCCATTTTTCATCCATCTAGGTTTACTCCTTCTATTTTTTTTTTGCCAATTTTACTATGCCTTTGGACATCCGGGCGTATTAGTAATATTTATCAATTTGCATTATATTGCTTATACGCATTCGGTCAAATGTCACTAATGAGACTCTTCTAAAAACAATGCGTTGCAAAATTCAACTGTGAAAGAATTGAAACGAAAGGAGGGAGACTGGTGTTATTAACATCCGTTACGGAAAATTGATATCGATTTCAATTGAACTTTTATAACGGCTTCAAGAATGTCCTTCTAGCACATTTCTCCCTCAGCACCAATGGCACAAAGAGAACTTGTTGAAATCAAATTGATTCCGGGCTATTTGCTGCCGTATACTTCCAGCAATATATTTTGTAAAATATTGAATAGGACACAATGTTGTTGGCTGACATCTAATGGCCAGAGTGCAGCTGTGTTTTGGCTTTAATTTAGAATCTTTCTCTAATCTTTTCTTCTTAGTTTGAATCTTTTGTATGCTGTAGCTATAGATAGTCATGGTAACCAACAATTGAATTTTTTATACGAGCAAGTGAACGAGGTGCACTTTTGTATGTAGTGAACCAGGAAATCTTTTTATGTGATGGCAAGTTTTATTGAAAAGAATTGAACCTCCTATGTTTCTAATTCTTTTTTTTTATTTTAAGACTTTCTTTGCTAGGCCGGTTAACCTACATGTATTCCAACTCCCTATTTCCCCAACCAAGCAACAACCCAGGCGAACTCATCATATTTTGTTGAATTTAAGCCAGCTTTTTGGCTCTGCCTAACCCCAAATGGCAGTCAGAGATGCCATGACGCGTAATTAAAAAAAAAAAAAAAAAACAAGTAAAAGCGTGTTAAGTTCGGCCGGGACGAATCTTGGGATACCCACCACCTCGGGTACATATGTAAATCATCCTTTGTTATTATCCGGTGTAAATTGCATAATTTATGCCCCCATAGCAGCTTTATCGAAATATGGTCCGATTTGGACCAAATTGGACACGGATATTGAGAGGTCTAATGGTATAAGTCACTGTTAAATTTTGTAGAACAAAATATTCGTCTTTGTGGTAGCCGTATCAAAATGTAGACCCATCTGAACCATATACGACACGGATGCCGAAAAGCCTAACAGAGGTCACTGTTTCAAATTTGAGCGAAATCGGATTATAAATGTGCCTTTTATGGGGCAAAGACTTTAAATCGAGAGATCGGGATATCCAAATCTGAACCGATCTGGGCCAAATTGAACTCACTAACACAACTCACTGTTCCAAATTTCGGTGAAATCGAACAACAAATGCGCCATTTATGGGCCCAAAACTTAAATCGAGAGATCGGTATATATGGCAGCTATATTCAAATCTGGGCCGATATGGGCCAAGTGCTGAAAGTGGTCGAAGAGCCTTACGCAACTCACTGTCACAAATTTCGGCGACATCGGACAATAAATGCGCCTTTTTTGGGCCAAAAACCTCATATCGAGAGATCGGTCTATATGACAGCTATATCCAAATCTTAACCAAATTGAAGAGAGATGTTTAAGGACCTAACGCAACTTACCATACCAAATTTCGGCGAAATCGGATAATAAATGCGCCTTTTATGGACCTAAGATCTTAAATCGAAAGATCGGTCTATTCGGCAGCTATATCCAAATCTGAACCGATCGTGGCAAATTTGCAGAAAAAATATCGAGAGGCCTAACACAACTCACTGTCTTAAATTTCAGAGACATCAGACTTTTAATGCTCCTTTTATGGGCCCAAAACATTAGATCGAGAGATCGGTCTATATGGAATTATAGCCACATCTGAACCGATTTGGGCCAATATCAAGACGGATGTCAAAGGGCCTACCACAACTCACGGTCTCCAATTTCGGCGAGATCGGATAATAAATGCGCCTTTTATGGCCCAAGACCTTAAATCGAGAGATCGGTCTATATGGCAGCTATATCCAAATCGAGACCGATCTGAGCCAAATTGAAATAGGATGTTGACTGGCTTAGTAGAACTCTCTGTTCCAAATTTTGGCAAAATCGGACAATAAATGCGCCTTTTATGCGCCCAAGACCCTTAATCGAGAGATCGGTCTGTATGACAGCTATATCCAAATTTGAACCGATTTGAGCCAAATAAAGGAAGGATGTCGAGGGGCCTACCACAACTCACAGTCCCAAATTTCAGCGACATCAGACTATAGATGCTCCTTTTATGGGCCCAAGACCATAAATCGAATGTTCGGTCTATATGAAAGCTATATCCAAATCTGGACCGATCTGGGCCAAATTGAAGAAAGATTTTGATGGGCTTAACACAACACACTGTCCCAAATTTAGTCAAAATCAGACTATAAATGCGCCTTTTATGCGCCCAAGACCTTTACAGCTATATCCAAAACCGGACGGATCCGGGCTAAATTGAAAAAGGATGTCGGAGGGCCTACCACAACTCACGGTGTCAAATTTCGGCAACACCGAACAATAAATGCGCCTTTTATGGGCCAAAAACCTTATATCAAGAGGTCGGTCTATATGGCAGCTATATCAAAATCTAAACCGATCTGGGCCAAATTGAAGAAAGATGTTGAGTGGCTTAGCACAACTCACTGTCCCAAATTTCAGCAAAATCGAATAATAAATGTGGCCTTTATGGGCCTAAGACCCGAATTTGGTAGATTGGTCTATATGGGGGCTATATCAAGATATAGTCCGATATAGCCCATCTTTGAACTTGACCTGCTTATGGACAAAAAAAGAATCTGTGCAAAGTTTCAGCTTAATATCTCTATTTTTAAAGGCTGTTGCGTGATATCACCAGATATACGGACAAGCGGACAGACGGACTGACATGGCTAGATTGTGTTAACTTTTTACGCTGATCAAAAAATGAAAAAAAATTTCTTGGAAGTTCCATTTTCACATAACATTTGGTTCTGAAATTTCAAAATTTCATTTTACAAAAAATCGCCCACCAAACACTTTTTTTTTGATATCCTCAAAGCAAATGGCAACTCTTTATGCTGTTTCTAGTAAAACCTACTCAGTTGCAAAAGGACCATTAGAGGACTCTGCAACATGAAACATAAAACGAAATGAAAGAAATAAACGAACAGACGCACTCATTGGGAAACAAACCGATGTACAAAGACAATAACAACAATAAAACTGGAAGTAATGGCGCGAATTATTGCATTAAATATCCAACTCAAGAACAAATCCAAGCACTGAGGCACATAGCCATAGCTTGGGCTCAATGTACACCAGCCGGAACAATGTCAGGACAACAAGGACAAGGCGTAATGGCCATAACATAGAACAACAGGAATTACTACTATCCCAAGTATGGTACAACAACTAAAACTATAAGAAAAGAATCAGAATCAGAATCAGTAGCAAGAACAACAACAACAACAAGAACAATAGCAATAAGAGCATACGTTTCCTTTTGAACTTTTCGAAGCCTCCAAACCAATTGTTATGACTTGCGTTGCGAGGGGTGTCAAAAGCTTATGACTTTTAACAAAACAGCGGAATTGCTCAGAAATGTGTTGGGAATTTTGTCATTTCGGTGGTTGGCACTACATGCGCAACTTGTTCCGTTTAAGAACTACGCCCTCTGTGGGTCCATCAGAAATCAATTGGACAGATTGGATTATATAGAGGCAATAACATGTTATGGACCACTTTGAATCATTGTGAAATCTGTGGATATTGAAAGTCATTCCAAAAAATCGATCTGCAAAATTTAAGTATCAACGGACAAGAAGCAGGTTTTCCAGGTCTAAAATCAGTTCGGTAGCTATGGAAGCTATATCATGCAATGAACCAAATGAGACCATATTCGACATGTATATGGAATACTAAAGGGTGATTTTTTATAAGTTAAATTTTTTGGTGTGGCAGCACTATGTGATAATTGTGCCCAAGATTCAACTGTAAAAGCAAAAAGTGTTCAGTATACTCAGCCATTTTATCATGGAGAAACTCAAAATCGTTCAAATTTTATATCAAAATTCGTGCTCTGTGAAAACTGTTCGATGTTTTATCAAAACATTTTGTTCAGCGATAATGTCCATTTCTGGCTTAATGTTTACGTAAACATCAAAACTGTCGCATCTGAGGTGAAGAACAGCGAAATGCCGTAGAAGGGTATCGGCCCGGCCTAATTTTATGTACCCTCCACCGTGAATGGCATTTGCAAAGTTATTTGTCCTTTATAGACAAACAAAGGATAGTGGATAAATCAGGTTATGGACCGATTTGGAGCATACTTGGTTTGGATGTTAGAGACCATAGTAGAAGTCATTGAGCAAATTTCAGGCAATTCGGATAAGAATTGGGACCTATAGGCTATAGGGGCTCAAGATGTTAAATCGGGAGTTCGGTATATATGGGAGTTACATCAGCTTATGGATCGATTCAGACCATATTTGGAGCGCATGTTAAGGGTCATAGGAGCAATCGTTATGTTAAATTTCTGCCAAATAGGATAATAGTTGCGCCCTGTAGGGGCTCAAGAATTTTTATAACTGTAATATCGGTTTACATGAGAGCTATATTAGGTTACGAACCGATTAAGACCATTTTTGATACTTAGTGTTGGAAGCCGAAACAAAAGACTTCATGAAAATTTTCAGCCAAATAAGATAATATTTTTGCCCTCTAAAAGCTTAAGAAGTCAAGATAACGAACCGATTTGGACCATACTTGGCACAGTTTTTGGAAGTTATAATAAAGTTCAGCCAAATCGGATGACAAGGGCCGCCGCCACAATGTACAGCACACTGCTGCAACAACAAGAACAAGGTGTGTCAAGTGATATCATGTGTTGGGAATTTAGGGAAGATGACGAGACATTGGAGTATTGCCTTTTTCATTGCCCGGTTTTTGCGACAATAGACAACGGCACTTTGGTGAGGACACAATGCCAGGCATGAACCAAGAAGAAGAACCGCCCTTCCCTACGCAAGCACGGATCTACCAACGCCGGAGCTTTTGGCACCCCCCGTCGGAACAATCCCATTTCCTCAACAAACCTCAGGAGATATACCAGAGGTACGTAAGCAAGTTAACCCAGATCACATAAGAAACGGCTCCCCAGAAAGGAGGGCCTACGTCTTCTCGTCCCTCAACAAACCTCAGGAGACATTCCAGAGGTACGTTTACAAGTTCCCCAGAAAGAAGAGCCTAGGTCTCTGCAGACCTGGACAGGAACGCAACAAGTGCCCAATAGTCTTCTCCTCATCCTCATCGAGGCAACACATACAGAAGTCATTGTGTGGTATCCCCATGCGCGCAGCCATGCGACCTATGGCACAGTGCCAAGTTATGACCCCAAAGTACTCATCGACCTCTTATCGAACGCCAGCAACTCCCTCGTCCTCTTCCGGTCGATGAACGGCCATAGCGCCTTCACAGTCCGGCAACCATCTACCGAGTCCCACCTCGCTACCGACGCAGCCCTGGCCAACCCATCTACTGTGTTCAGTAGCTCGGCAAATGGCATGTAGCCAGGAACGATGACTGGTCCGCCCTCTCATTTCCTGGGAATCCACTCATGCCTAGGAATCCATGTCAGCATTACTTATCTTATCAAGGGATTCCAAACAGTCCGCCACGCATCTCGACCGCACCATTCTCGACCCTAAGGCCTTGAGCACCGCCCTACTATCCACATAAATTCTGAGTTTCGAGGGCGGGCGCCTTGGGCGCCAACATACTATCCACATAAATTCTGAGTTTCGAGGGCGGTAAGCCCGTTACCAGAATTTCACTTGCGGCCACTGCAATGGCACAGACCTCTGCCTGAAAGACCGAACACTCGTCCGGCAGTCTCAGAGACATACTGATATTGAGTATGGAGTAAACCTCCAATCCAGTCCTGACTCCATCTGTGTAAATCGAGGTCTCATCCTCCTCAAATACACCATCCGCCCTCCATTCGTCACTCTCAGGAAAACGAATCGAGAATGCCCTCACTCCAGTCGGTACTGGTGCCTGCCTGCGGACCTCAGTGACCCTGTGATCCCGACGCAGGCCAGTCTCTGCACCATCTCGAACTCCCTCGCATGCGTCCTTTTCCCTACGGCATTCAAAATTCAAGTAAAATCATGCTGAGTTCGGCCGGGCCGAATCTTATATACCCTCCACCATAGATCACATTTGTCGAGTTCTCTTCCCGATATCTCTTTTAAGGCAAACAGAGAATAAAAGAAAAGAATTTTTAAGATATTGGAGCTGTATCAAGTTATAGTCATGGTGGAAAATTTCAGCAAATTCGAGCAAAAATTGCGCCCTTTAGGGACTTAAGAAGTAAAATAGAGAGATCGCCTTATATGGGAGCTGTATCAGGCTAAAGACCGATTCCGACCATATTTGGCTCGTATGTTGAAGGTCATGGGAGAAGCTGTTGTATAAAATTTCAGGCAAATCGGATAATAATAGCGCCCTCTGGAGGATTAGAAAGTCAATAGCGCCCTCTGGAGGCTTAAGAAGTCAATAGCGCCCTCTGGAGGCTTAAGAAGTCGAGATCGGTTTATATGGCGGCTATATCGGGTTTTGGACCAATTTGAACCATACTTAGCACAATTTGTTGGAAGTCATAACGAAACACGTCGTGCAAAATTTCAGGCAAATCAGATAGGAATTGCGCCCTCTAGAGGCTCAAGAAGTCAAGGCCCCAGATAGGCTTACATGACAGCTATATCGGGTTATGGACCGATTGGAACCATACTTGGCACGGTTGTTGGAAGTCATAACAAAATACCTCTTGCGAAATTTCAGCTTTATCGGACAAGAATTGCGCCCTCTAGTGGCTCAAGAAGTTCAGATCTAAGATCGGTTTGTATCAAAACATGGACTGATATGACCCATTTACAATCCCAACTGACCTACACTTATAAGAAGAATTTGTGCAAAATTTCAAGCGGCTAGCCTTACTCCTTAAGTAATCGTGCTTTCGACAGGCAGGCGGATGGACGGAAGGATGTACCGACGGATTTGGCTAGAGCGACTTAAAATGTCATGAAGATCAAGATTTTTTATACTTTATGGAGTCTTAGACGAATATTTCGAGGAGTTACAAACAGAATGACGAAATTAGTATACCCCCATCCTATGGTGGAGGGTATACAAGTTGTTTAAGTGAGTCCGATAAGAGAAGGTCACCATAGCTTTACTGATATGCCATCTGGCCCAAAAACCATTTCCTAGAGACTATAATCCTTAGCCATTACTTATGCATCTCTAGTCTATGCTGCTCTTAACTTAGAATACTGCCTTCCCCGCGGTTTAGACCTTTTTGCAAACCCCTCGTGATTAGCTTATACTTGGATATTGCTACAGCATTCGCATTAGAGCGGGTGTCCTTTTTGGTGGACCTCAGTGCCCTTCGTAAACACATCAACCAATAGTACAAGTGTGCTTGACTTTATTTCATTTTGTGTTTTCCTGCTTTGCGAAATATTTATGGTATGAGTACAGTCATTTCTTGTAAATGTCCTCATTCCGCTTCCCGCTTCCCGCTTTGCAGCTATGCTCGCCTCCAATCCGATGGCTATTACATTGATATTGTTTTTGGTATTGTTCCATGCTGATGGTGATGTTGACTTTATTTGCTGCCATCACACTGCTAGCCTCTATCCTAGCCTTTTCCTGACTATTCGATGCTGCTTTGTTCCATTGTTCTAAGGGCGCTATGCTATGGAGTTTTTGTTCCAGTTATTTTAATCTTGTGTCTTTCAATTTGAAATTGGCATTTAAAATTAACTTTTCTGTCATTTGGCCGGAAGCCTTTTCAAATGAAATTGTTCTCATTCTTTTTGCTTCGCCGTTCTAAGCTTGCACTTGGCTGCCTCATTCTGCGGCAAGGTTCTGAGGTTAAAACGCAAAAGTGTTAATTAAATTCTTTAGCGTTTGTTAGTTGTTAGCCGTAAGGCTATTTGTTCCTTTGCTTATTGTGTTAAAGGCTAAATTATCGAAGACTTATTATTAGCAGTGTACATAAATTTACTCGATTATAAATTAAAGGCTACGATGCCAGCATCAAGCTGCTGACAAATAGTGTCTTTCAGTGAATGAGAGCTCAAAGCGAAAATGCTGGCCGCCTTATGGGCTAAAGTTTGCAAAGCAAATTTTAGATTTTTATATAAAAATTATTTAAGGTTTGAATGGCTGATAGATGCGTCGCCTCATTTAGGGAGGAAAAATGTTTTTCCAATTGGCTCTTCAAAACAAATCTTGGGAACCCACCACATGAACTCAGCCAATGAAGATAAATTTCGAAATAATCCATTGGGGTTGCTAATGAGGCTTGTGGGGCCAAATCAGGGGATCGGATTGTGTAGAAGGGCGTGTGGGCGGATATGGCTAGGTCGGCTTAGGTTTGTAGAGAATGACGCCAATAGCTTTATTTTACCATCAGCGTAGACATCAGCGTAGACCATCGAATAGCCTAATGTGATTTTCATGTATTCTCCTTCAACGAACTGCTCAAGTACAAACAGCATGCCTATGTCAAAGGAAGGTCGGTGGAGACTGTCCTGCATGAGGTTGTGCATAAAATAGAAGAATCCTTCGATGCCGAAACGTAGACCCTGGCGGTATGCATTGGCATCGTGGGGGCTTTTAACCATGTGTGGACCGACACACTCATCCAATCCTTAGACCAGTACCGGGTGGACCCGGTCCTTAGAGACTGGATAAACCATATGCTAAGGAAAAGGTGGATAAAATGTCTGTCCCATGACATAAACATATGGGAGAAAGTGGCACAAGGCACGCCACAGGGTAGCATTTTATCGCCACTCCTATGGGTGACCACAATAAACGACCTATTACGGATGCTGACTGAGGAGGGATTTGAACCCGTCTGCTATGCAGACGATGTTATAATACTTCTAAGAGGTAAGGATCCGAACGAGCTATGAAGAAGGGCCGAAAGGATCTTATATGGCATATGACTGGGCTAAACCCAGAGGTCTCAATGTTAGCCCAGAGGAATCGGATATATGCCTGTTAACGAGGAAGAGGAATGTGGGCCATTTTAACGCACCATGTTTCCTCAATAAGACGATTTTGGTATCTGACAAGGTCAATGGCTCGAAATGGGGCATCAATGCCAGGATAGTCCACTAGCTCTACAGGAGCGTGATTAGACCAATACTTACGTACGCATCAGTAGTTTGGTGGACTGCTATGGTAAAAAAAGTGCAACATAAGGACCAGAGCGATGAGGACTACGCCCACTAGGACACTGGAGGCTATTCTAGATATCCGATCCATTGATATACAGATTAAGTGTAAGGCAGCCACTGCAGCTATGAGACGTAAAGCGATGGAAGAATGGATTGAGGATAGGAGCAGTTCACACCATCGCGGTAAAATCGAGGCATCGATAGGGAAGAGGCGTCGATAGAAAAACTTGGAAGGAAAGGGAAGAAGTTTCCGATCGAATACCTGAGATGAACCTTGAAGTCGAGTGCGAGGCACTGGTGCCAGCAACACAATTTTGGATTGACAGAATCCAAGTATTACCATCTGAAAGATCATGTAACAGGGATGCATCAAATCTAGAGGACAGAGTGGGCCTGGGGATCTGAATTGAGAAACCAGGGACTGAGATCTGTTTTAGACTGCCCGATTATAATACAGTCCTGCAGGCGGAGACCGGGCGATCAAGGAATGGATGAAGTGGTGTGGTGCTAACGCGAGGACTTCGAGGGTGCACATCTTTACCGACAGTAAAATTGCCACAAGGGCAATAACAACGAGGACGGTAAGGTCACGAACAGTCTGGTACTGAAAGAAGGAGTTTAACGCCTTCTCTGAGGATGGAAAATTCCGCATAGCGTGGGTGCAGCGCCATAACGGAGTAAGGAGGAATGAAAGGGCAAATGATTTGGCGGTAAAGGTCAAAAGACTGCCGTCAATAAACTCGGTAACCCGAAGCCTTTCTGGTCCACGCAGTCTGAGTTAAGGGAGTGTGCGACAAATGCGCATGCTACACTGTGGAACAGCGAAACGTTCGGTGGGACGGCGAAAATCCTATGGGGGGATCCAGATCGTGAAAAGACGAGGCTATTACTGAAAGGAAGCAAGAAGGAGGTCAGTATAGCTATTGGTATCATAACGGGACACGTAGGACTACGAGCTCACTTATGTAATATCGATGCGGTGATAGCATGTGTATAGCATGCGGGGAAGATGATGAGACTTTGGAGGAATACAAATAAGGCATTTGTAAGTAGCACCGAAGCACGGACGTCCGTCTGTCTGTTGAAATCACGCTACAGTCCTCAAAAATAGAGATATTGAGCTGAAATTTTGCACAGATTCTTTTTTTGTCTATAAGCAGGTTAAGTTCGAATATGGGCTATATCGGACTATATCTTGATATAGCCCCTTATAGACCGATCCGCCGATTTAGGGTCTTAGGCCCATAAAAGCCACATTTATTATCCAATTTTGCTGAAATTTGGGACAGTGAGTTGTGTTAGGCCCTTTGACATCCTTTTTCAATTTGGCCCAGATCGGTCCAGATTTGGATATAGCTGCCATATTGGCCGATCCTCCGATTTAGGGTCTTAGGACCATAACAGCCACATTTATTATCCAATTTTGATGAAATTTGGGACAGTGAGTTGTGTTGGACCCTTCGATACCCTTCGTCAATTTGGCCTAGATCGGTCCAGATTTGGATATAGATGCCATATTGGCCGATCCTCCGATTTAGGGTCTTAGGCCCATAAAAGCCACAGTTTTTATCCAATTTTGCTGAAGTTTGGGACAGTGAGTTGCCTTCGACATCTTTCTTCAATTTGGCCCAGATCGGTTCAGATTTAAATATAGCTGCCATATAGCCCGATTTCTTAATTTAAGGTTTTGGGCCCATAAAATGCTCATTTATTGTCCGATGTCGCCGAAATTCGGGACAGTGAGTTAGGTTAAGCCCCTCGACAAGTACCTAGCTTTGCTTCTTCGAAAGTTAGCGTGCTTTCGAAGAACGGACGAAAGGACGGACGGAAGGACGGACGGAAGGACGGACGAAAGGACGGACGGAAGGACGGACGGAAGGACGGACGGAAGGACGGACGGAAGGACGGACGGAAGGACGGACGGAAGGACGGACGGAAGGACGGACGGAAGGACGGACGGAAGGACGGACGGAAGGACGGACGGAAGGACGGACGGAAGGACGGACGGAAGGACGGACGGAAGGACGGACGGAAGGACGGACGGAAGGACGGACGGAAGGACGGACGGAAGGACGGACGGAAGGACGGACGGAAGGACGGACGGAAGGACGGACGGAAGGACGGACGGAAGGACGGACGGAAGGACGGACGGAAGGACGGACGGAAGGACGGACGGAAGGACGGACGGAAGGACGGACGGAAGGACGGACGGAAGGACGGACGGAAGGACGGACGGAAGGACGGACGGAAGGACGGACGGAAGGACGGACGGAAGGACGGACGGAAGGACGGACGGAAGGACGGACGGAAGGACGGACGGAAGGACGGACGGAAGGACGGACGGAAGGACGGACGGAAGGACGGACGGAAGGACGGACGGAAGGACGGACGGAAGGACGGACGGAAGGACGGACGGAAGGACGGACGGAAGGACGGACGGAAGGACGGACGGAAGGACGGACGGAAGGACGGACGGAAGGACGGAAGGACGGACGGAAGGACGGACGGAAGGACGGACGGAAGGACGGACGGAAGGACGGACGGAAGGACGGACGGAAGGACGGACGGAAGGACGGACGGAAGGACGGACGGAAGGACGGACGGAAGGACGGACGGAAGGACGGACGGAAGGACGGACGGAAGGACGGACGGAAGGACGGACGGAAGGACGGACGGAAGGACGGACGGAAGGACGGACGGAAGGACGGACGGAAGGACGGACGGAAGGACGGACGGAAGGACGGACGGAAGGACGGACGGAAGGACGGACGGAAGGACGGACGGAAGGACGGACGGAAGGACGGACGGAAGGACGGACGGAAGGACGGACGGAAGGACGGACGGAAGGACGGACGGAAGGACGGACGGAAGGACGGACGGAAGGACGGACGGAAGGACGGACGGAAGGACGGACGGAAGGACGGACGGAAGGACGGACGGAAGGACGGACGGAAGGACGGACGGAAGGACGGACGGAAGGACGGACGGAAGGACGGACGGAAGGACGGACGGAAGGACGGACGGAAGGACGGACGGAAGGACGGACGGAAGGACGGACGGAAGGACGGACGGAAGGACGGACGGAAGGACGGACGGAAGGACGGACGGAAGGACGGACGGAAGGACGGACGGAAGGACGGACGGAAGGACGGACGGAAGGACGGACGGAAGGACGGACGGAAGGACGGACGGAAGGACGGACGGAAGGACGGACGGAAGGACGGACGGAAGGACGGACGGAAGGACGGACGGAAGGACGGACGGAAGGACGGACGGAAGGACGGACGGAAGGACGGACGGAAGGACGGACGGAAGGACGGACGGAAGGACGGACGGAAGGACGGACGGAAGGACGGACGGAAGGACGGACGGAAGGACGGACGGAAGGACGGACGGAAGGACGGACGGAAGGACGGACGGAAGGACGGACGGAAGGACGGACGGAAGGACGGACGGAAGGACGGACGGAAGGACGGACGGAAGGACGGACGGAATGACGGACGGACAAGGCTCAGCAGGAGTCCGAGTTTATCCATCTCCTCCTCATCTCTACAGAACCTGCAGAAGATATCCTCATTTTGAGCCCATCGCGATGTCAGCTAACTGGGTGGTCAAAACTTCCACGAACTGAAACATAATATGGGAAATTTTCCATTAAAATATAATTTTGACTAGTTACAAAATCGTTTATGATAAAATCAGCTTCTTGCCAAATGATAAACTCTAAGTAGACAACCTCTTACAGGGAATTTAAATTTTTCAATGCTACCTTCATTTTAAATGTAAAGAGCTCATTCAACTTTTTTGCAATCAGCACAATGATATACTGAACTATAAAGATAAAAAGTAAGAAATTAAAAAAAAAATATTTACAAATTAACTTAACATAAATATTTACATACGGAAGTATGTAACCAAGAAATCACTTCCACAAAAAAAATTATGACAAAATCCCCTAAATGACATAAAACAAAAGGTGTTTGACTTTTCGCACCTCAAAAAGCAGAACCTCAAAGAAATTTGTTAAGATATCCTAGATAAGATAAGTGTTGTAGTGCTTATGGTTGGCATTATGCAGGGGCCAGATGCGGTAGGTAAGTATAAAACACCTTTGATGAAAAGTGGAAATCATCATATTCGCCAAGAGGCTTCTCTAGCAAAAGACAAAACAAGAAATATTCAATTATTAAAGAAAAGTAAAAAAGAGGAAAATGCATAAATTGTGGCTGCGAAACACGCTATTTTGCCTTGCCATGCTGGCAAACTACGGCCTTGTTGCAACCCAAGCCCTTAACAGGGAAATGGAAATGAGACGCCTACAAAAGCCACTTAGCTTAAATGCCGTCGATTACCTCACTCCTGCTGCTGCTGCTGCTGCTGGCATTGATGTGGATTTCTCGCCCAATGACCTGCCTTTGGACTTTAATCATGATGGCCGCATTATTGGCGGCCAGGTGACATCCATTCTAAACTATCCCTTTGTGGTGTCACTGCAGTATCACAAGTCACACATTTGCGGTGGCTCCATATTGACACCCAATATAATTCTCACCGCTGCCCATTGCATCGAGAGTCCCCAGGATGTTGCCTCCTTTTCGGTACGCGTTGGGTCATCATATCACTTGGGCGGCGGTCAAGTGGTGGCTGTTCGTCAAATCATCAAACACCCTGCCTACAATCTCAATGACCTCGACTGTGATGTGGCTTTGGTGAGGCTAAGCAAAAATCTCACCTTTTCGCGTCTAGTAAGGCCCATTGCATTGCCAGAGTATGGCGATGAAATTCCAGACAAACAGCCCCTGTTTGTCAGTGGCTGGGGTTTGACATCCGAAACGGGTTCCGTCGTCTCCATGCTCAATCATGTTGCTGTGAATTTGATGAATCACAGCATCTGTGAGGAGAGTTATCGTTATGTGGCAACAATTACGGGACAAATGTTTTGTGCTGGCCTGCCCGAAGGTGGAAAGGATAGTTGCCAAGGTGATTCGGGTGGACCATTGGTGAGCTATGCCAGTTCGCCATCATCAATGCTGGCCCGACCATCGACAGCAGCCTGGCCTGCGCCCACTAGGCCCACACAATATGGCATTGTCTCGTTTGGCGTGGGCTGCGCTCACAAGGGCTACCCAGGCGTTTATACAAATGTGGCGGCGCTGCGTCCATGGATAGATGAAAGGATAAAAGAAATGACAGATGCTAATTAGAGTTGTTCAAATAAAGTTATAATTAGTTTATTTAAGATTGAGTTGTTAAGATGAGATGATGTGACCAAGGTAAATTACTAAAGCGTGTAATTAGGAGACAAATTTGTTTTGAAAATATTTATCAAAAAAAAAAAAAGTAAATTATGGTGGAACGAATTATGGTTGTTGTTATGCTATTTTTTTTTTTACCTGTAAATGGTGTTGTAATTTTAACAATGCATAGAGGATATTGTGGTGTTTCATGTGCATTTTAAAACTCAATAAGGAAGACCTACAAGTCATACGGATTGGCTTTAGTTCCTGGATTGTCACAATGGACTATGTTCTTACAGTGGTTCAAACAGAGGTTCCTGTGGGTGCTAAGTGAGAAGCATCAAATCATGGCTGGTGTGGTGTGGTATATCTCCTTTCATTTTTCCATTGAATAAAATTTTCCATCAATAAGCTCATCTCTGAGTGGAGCGGTCTTTATATACCCACCACCGAAGTATGGGGGTATACTCATTTTGTCATTCGGTTTGCAACACATCGAAATATCCATTTCCGACCCTACAAAGTATATATATTCTTGATTAGCGCAAAAATCTAAGACGATCTAGCCATGTCCGTCCGTCTGTCTGTCCATCTGTCTCTCTGTCTGTTGAAATCACGCTACAGTCTTTAAAAATAGAGATATTGAGCAGAAACTTTGCACAGATTTTTTTTTTTTTTTTTTTTTTTGTCCATAATCAGGTTAAGTTTGAAGATGGTCTATATCGAACTATATCTTGATATAGCCCCCATGTAGGACGATCCGTCGATTTGGGGTTTTAGCCCTATAAAAGACAAAATCATTACCCGATTTTGCTGAAATTTGGGACAGTGAGCTGTGTCAAGCCCTTCGACATCCTTCTTCAATTTGGCTAAGATCGGTCCAGATTTGGATATAGCTGTCATAGAGACCCATTCGCCGATTAAGGGCCTTAGGCCCATAAAAGTAACATTTATTATCCGATTTTGGTAAAATTTGGGACAGTGGCCTTCGACATCCTTTTTTAATTGGACCCATCAGATTTGGATATAGATGCCATATAGATCGATCTCACGATTTAAGGCTTTGGGCCCATAAAAGGCGCTCGACATACTTCTGCAATATGGCACAGATCGGTCCAGATTTGGATATAGCTGCAATATAGACCGATCTCTCAAGGTTTTGAGCCCATAAAAGTCGCATTTATTGTCCAATGTCACCGAAATTTGGGACAGTGAATTGTGTTAAGACCCTCGACATACTTCTGTAATATGGAATAAATCGGTCAAGATTTGGATTTAGCTGCCATATAGACCGATCTCTCGATTTAAGGCTTTGCGCCCATAAAAAGCGCATTTATTGTCCAATGTCGCTGAAATTTGAGACAGTGTGCTGTGTTGGGCTCTTCGACATTCTTCTTCCATTTGGCTCAGATCGGTTCAGATTTGGATATAGCTGCCATATAGACCGATCTCACGATTTAAGGCTTTGGGCCCATAAAAGGCGCATTTATTGTCCAATGGTGCTGAAATTTGGGACAGTGAGCTGTGTTGGGCCCTTCGACATTCTCCTTCAATTTGGCTCAGATCGGTCCAGATTTGCATATAGCTGCCATATAGACCGATCTTTCGATTTAAGGTTTTGGGCCCATAAAAGTCGCATTTATTGTCCAGTATCGCCGAAATTTGGGACAGTGAGTTGTGTTAGGAACTTCGACATCCTTCTTCAATTTGGCCCAGATCGGTAAAGTTTTGGATATAGCTGCCATATAGACCGATCTCACGATTTAAGGATTTTGGCCCATAAAAGGCGCATTTAATGTCCGATATCGCCGAAATTTGGGACAGTGAGTAAAGTTAAGACCCTCGACATACTTCTTCAATATAGCACAGATCGGTCCAGATTTGGATATAGCTGCCATATAGACCGATCTCTCGATTTAAGGCTATTGGCCCATAAAAGGCGCATTTATTGTCCGATGTCGCCCAAATTTGGGACAGTGAGTTAAGTTAAGACCCTCGACATATTTCTGAAATATATCGCAGATTGGTCCAGATTTGGATATAGCTGCCATATAAACCGATCTCCCGATTTAAAGTTTTGGGCCCATAAAAGGCGCATTTATTGTCCGATATCGCCGAAATTTGGGACAGTGAGTTGTGTTAGGCTCTGTGAAATTTTTCTGCAACTTGCCCCAAATCAGTCCAGATTTGGATATAGCTGCCATATAGACCGATATCTCTATTTCAAGTCTTGGCCCCATAAAAGGCGCATTTATAATACGATTTCACTGAAATTCGACACAGTGATTTATGTTAGGCTTTTGACATCCGTGTTGTATATGCTTCAAATCGGTTTATTTTTAGATATAGCTACTAAAAAGATCAATATTTTGTTATACACAATTGATCAATGACTTGTACTTATTAGGTGTTATCAAGCCGTAGCATGTTGTCTGCCACTGAGACCTCAAGTGGAGTGGAGTGGCAGCTCCACGCTCCATTTACCAACAGGCAACTAGGCAGTAGAGGCTTTTGACCAAGACCACTGGTTTGAGTCTCAAGTACAAGGCCGAACCTATTTTATTTCGTAAGCCAATTTGCCTAGTCCATAGGAATTCTCTGGCAATCTTATGCGAATGTTACTAAAAGACCCCTTAATTGAGCTCGGAGACTCTACGCGTCTAGCTACCCAAAATAACTAAGGCGAACAATAGTAAAACGGATATGCCGCTTAGGATATGCCGATGAGGGGCCTCAGGCCTATAACATGCGCATTTATTATCCGATTTTTTTGAAACTCAGAACAATGAACTCTATTCAATATCCGAAACAAAAATATCCGTCGATATCCGAACCAAAAATGGTCCAGATTGGAACATATTTCGATGTAGTTGTCATATAGACCGATCTGCCAATTTTGGGTTTTAGGTTTATAACAGGCGAAACGGGGTAAGAAGTGCAGCTTTTATTGGGGACCGGGCGGCTTACCCTAAACCGGCTTATGACCCTAAACCGGCATATCGGTCAATATGTCAGCGATATGTAAATATGTTCCGATATGGCTCATATTCGAATATCGGGTTCCTTAGTATAACTTGCAAATGCAAATTTTGCCCATGAACATTCCACTAAGGAACAGGGGCACTTCTCACGAGTCCGAACGGCGTGCCGCAGTGCGACACCTCTTTGGAGAGAAGTTCTACATGGCAAAGTACCTTACAAATGTCGCCAGCATTAGGAGGGGAAAACCACCGCTGAAAAATTTTCTGATGGTCTCGCCAGGATTCGAACCCAGGCGTTCAGCGGCTTAAGGCCCTAAGCCGCATTATTTATCGGATTTCGCTGAAATTTAAAGCAGTAAGTTATACTAAGGGAGGGAGGGAGGCCACCGTAGCGCAGAGGTCGGTCCAGCGTATGGAAGAAATACGAGTCTGTGCAACATTTTAGCTCAATTTTTAAAGAATCTAGCGTGATTACAACTAACGGACACACGGACGGACAGACAGGCGGATGGACATACAGACAGACACACGGTCCAAAATGTTTATACTTTGTATGGTCGGAAATGGATTTTTCCATGTGTTGCAAAAGGAATGTTCACCCTATACTCGCTGCTCATCATTTGCATGGGTGGACCCTCTTCAGAGTTCCACACACATTCGAAAATCCGCTCGTTAACCAGATCCTCCACTTGGGACCGATGATCTGGTGATATTCCACCAGATACACTGCCAATTTTGATGACTAGTTCAGCTCATCTCTGTTGTGTTTCCTTGCCACTATGGCGTAGGAGGGTCTTAATGTTTTCAGCGATCATATTCCTTTTCCGTGATGGCATTCAAAATCTCTATTCGTTTTCTATACCACGCCCCTTACTTGGGTCATGCCCTGTCTTGTGTGTCCCCACCTAGGAGCCGGTGTCTGTTAGCCACGAAATCCAGACAATGGCATAGGAAATACAGTCCTGGGTGACCCAATATGATACCGATAGCTATACTAACCTACTTCTTCCCTCCTTTCAGCAATAGCCTCGCATTCTCGCGATACGAATCTACTCATCATTGAGCTTAAAACCTGTATCAGACGGCACTCATTTATTTGAGAGAAGTATCCCCGCTGTTCTTTAATAGAATGTTCATGGTAAAATTTGCTTTTGCAGAACCATTCCTTGATGTCCATCGTCTGCTGCATCAACCAATCGGTTTATTTATTCATTAATAAAAGCAAATACCTTGAAAAACGCTTTTGCGGAATTTTTTCAAGATCCACATATTATCTCGGTTAAGGTTTGACTATTTTTAAGGTAATGGCATTCGCTATCAGTCGTTTTCCCATCACCTCATAATTCTTTTGGCTTTCATGATTATGGAAGTTTCAAACAAAAGTTTTTGTCTGTTGACATGGCTTGTTTGTGTTTTTCCTCTAAACACTTTGTCGCATATATCAAATATTTTATGACAGATGAAAGAGAGAGTGAGAGAAAAAAACCAATGGGTTTTTCCAAAACTAAAATCTGTATGAGTTTTTTTGTTGTCTACTAGAGGATAGAAAAAAATAATGCTGTTATCTATTTTTGCAAGTTTTTGTAACAGTGAGAACTTTATCAATTTGATGCATACTCATGTCTGATTTACATGCCAACTATTTGTGAATTCAATAAAGAAAAAACAGACGCGTTTTTCTGAAAGAAATCTTTGAAAGTTTTTACTTTGAGGAAGAAATTTAAAGTAATTAAATGTTTAGAAATTTAAAATCCAAATAAAGAAAAAATTCCACAAGTTGGGCAATATAGATTCGGAGGCTCTGGAATTTTATATAAAAGCTTAAAAATGGTGAGGAGAAAGTAGTGCATCTCCCTATAAACTAATCCCTGAATTTCATTTATTGAGTCCCTAGACGCTTCATTCAGCTAAAATTTTGCATATCAAATTGAATTTGTGTTTGTTTGTTCCGTATAGACTCAAAAACGGCTGAACCGATTACCTTGAAATTTTCGCAGATTGTGTAGGTTGGTCTATTTTTTGATATCGGAAGGGGGGCGGACCCTCCCCTTACCCCAAGAGTACAAGCCAATAATAAAAGTGTACCGATCGGGACGATATGGGACTCAAATGAAAGTTATTAAGAAGTAGAGTACATATTTCGTATCAAAAAATTGGGTCCGAGTAAATAGGGGGCCGCCCCAAACCCAAAACCCCTCAGAATAGGTTTTTTGCACGATCCTGACAACATGGGACTCAAATGAAATTTATTCGGGAGTAGATTGCGAATATGGTCAGGAAGGAGAAATAGGCTTTATAATTTGTTGATTTCGGAGGGGGGCGGACCCTCCCCCTTACCCCAAGAGTACAAGCCAATAATAAAAGTGTACCGATCGGGATGATATGGGACTCAAATGAAATTTATTCGGGAGTAGATTGCGAATATGGTCAGGAAGGAGAAATAGGCTTTATAATTTATTGATTTCGGAGGGGGGCGGACCCTCCCCCTTACCTCAAAAGTACTACCCAAAAATAGAAAAAGACCGATCGGGACAATATGGGACTCAAATGAAAGGTATTAAGAGTAGAGTACGCATTTCATATCAAAAAAATTGGGTCCGAATAACTGGGGGGCCGCCCCATACCCAAAACCCCTCAGAATAGGTTTTTTGGACGATCATGACAATATGGCACTCAAATGAAATTTATTCGGGAGTAGATTGCGAATATGGTCAGGAAGGAGAAATAGGCTTTATAATTTGTTGATTTCGGAGGGGGGCGGACCCTCCGATCGGGACAATATGGGTATCAAATGAAAGGTATTAGAAAATAGAATATGAATATGGTATTAAAATTTGTGTCTAAGTACCCATCGGGCCGCCCCAACCCTGAAATTCCTCCAAACAGACATATTGAACGTTCATGTCAATTTGGGCCTTAAATGAAAGGTATTCGGGAGTAGATTACGAATCTGGCACACAAAATCGCTTCGAAGTATAAGGGGTCACCCTACTCCCCAAAAATGCGAAAAATGGCCATATGACCCATCATAACTCCATGGGGCTCTGTTTGTTTATTTGTTCCGTATAATCAAAAACGGCTGAACCGATTTTCTTAAAATTTTCACAGATTGTGTAAGTTTGTCTGAATGGATAAATAGGCTATATAATTTTTAGATACTGGATGGGGGCGCTTTTCCTTCCAAAAATGAGTCAAATAGATTGATTAATTAGATTGATTGACTATATGTGAATCGGTTTTTTTGTTTGTTCCGTATAGTCAAAAATGGCTGAGCCGTTTTTTTATTAAATTTTCACAGATTGTGTAAGTTTGTCTGAATTGAAAAAAATGGGCTATATAATTTTTAGATATCGGAAGGGGGCGGTCCCTCCCCCTCACCCCAAAAAACGCCACTCGAAATCAAAAGTGGACCGATGGGCACAATATGGTTATCAAATCAAAGGTATTGGAGACTAGAAAACGAATATCGTTTCAAATTTTGGTCCAAGCACCCAGCGGGCCGCCCAAACCCCAAAACCCCTCTAAGCAGATATATTCAACGTTCCTATCAATATGGGACTCAAATGAAAAGTATTCGTCATTAGCTTACAAATATGGCATAAAAAATTAGGCCCAAGTAATGGGAGGTCGCCCAACCCCCAAATACCCCCAAATGGGTATATTAGCCGACAATGGCTATATGAGACTTAAATGAAAGGTATTTGGGAGTAGATTACGAATATGACATCAAAATTTGCGTTCAAGTCCAGGTGGCGCTTTTCCTCCTAAAAATATGTCAAATAGGGTAATTGGCCCATTATGACAATATGGGTCTCAAATGAAAGGTATTTGAGAGTAGAACACGATTTTGATATCCCATTTTGGAGCCAAGTGTTTGAGGGGATATCAAGTTCAGTTTAGGAGGTGCTTTAGGGCATCACCCCCTAAAATGAACTTCATATGCGACTATGGCAAATTGGAGCTCAAATCAACGGTATGTGGGGGGGGGGGGTAAAGAACGAATTTGATATCTATTTTCAGGGCAAAGTATCGATGGCCGCCCCAGCCCCAAAACACCTTACAAACGGTTCATATGGCAATATGGGGCTCAAATTAAAGCGATTTGGGAGTGTGGCACAAATTTCATATCCATATCATATGCCATTTGCAAGACCCTTTCGGTCCTTCTGCATAGCTCGTTCGGTTCTTTACCACTTAGAAGTATTATAACATCGTCTGCGTAGCAGACGGGTTCAAATCCCTTCGCAGTCAGCATCCGTAATAGGTTATTTCTGGTGGTCACCCATAGGAGTGGCGATAAAATTCCCCCCCTGTGGCATGCCCTGTGCCACTTTCCCCCTGTTATTTATGACATGGGACACACAATTTCTCCACCTGTTCCTTAGCATATGGTTTATCCAGTCTCTGAGAACCCGATATTGGTCTAAGGATTGGTTCAGTGTGTCGTTTCTCACATTGTTAAAATCCCCCTCGATGTCAATGCATACCGCCAGTGTGTACGTTTTGGCATCAAAGGATTCTTCTATTTTATGCACAAACTCGTGCAGGGCAGTCTCCACCGACCTTCCCTTGATATAGGCATGCTGTTTGTATTTGAGCAGTTCGCTGGATGTCCTACTCTTTATCATGGTGTCCACAATTCGTTCCATGGTTTTGAGTAGAAAAGACGTAAGGCTTATGGGTCTGTAGGCTTTTGGAGTCGCATAACTTACCTGTGCTAACAACTGTGCTAAGTTTGGTTCAAATCGCTCCATAACCTGATATAGCTGCCATATAAACCGATCTTGGATCTTGAATTCTTGTGCCGCTAGAGGTCGCAATTCTGATCCGACATCAAACAACTGCGCTAAATATGGTTTAAATCGGCCCATAACCTGATATATCTACCATATAAACCGATCCGGGTTCTAACATTTTTAGGCCTCTAGAGGGCGCAATTCTTATCCGACTTCAAACAGCAGCGCTAATTATGGTTTGAATCGGCCCATAACCTGATATATCTACCATATAAACCGATCTGGGTTCTAACCTTTTTAGGCCTCTAGAGGGCGCAATTCTGATCCGACATCAAACAACTGCGCTAAATATGGTTTAAATCGGTCCATAACCTGGTATATCTACCATATAAACCGTTCTGGGTTCTAACAGTTTTTGGCCTCAAGAGGGCGTAATTCTTATCAGACTTCAAACAACTGCGCTAAAAATGGTTTAAATCGGCCCATAACCTGGTATATCTACCATATAAACCGTTCTGGGTTCTAACAGTTTTTGGCCTCTAGAGGGCGCAATTCTTACAGCGCTAATTATGGTTTAAATCGGTCCATAACCTAATATAGCAGTCATATAAACCGATCTGGAACCTTGACTTTTTAGGCCTCTAGAGGGCGCAATTATTCGATTTGGCCGCAATTTTGCACGAGATATTCTGTTATGACTTACACCAAACTATGTTAAGTATTGTTCAAATCGATCCATAACCTGACATTGCTGCCATATAAACCGATATGGGATTTTGACTTCTTTAGCCTCTAAAGAGCGCAGGTATTATCCGATGGCTGAAATTTTGTACAACGGCTTCTCTCATAAACTTTAACATACGTGTCGAATATGGCATGAAACGGTTTATAGCCTAATACACTATGCTATTTTTCGTTTACGCTAAACCCAATTAGTGCAGAAAACTATTTTGTACATCTTTTTGGTATTTGTCAACCCATTCCGACTTTAACCCATTTTCTTAAATAAAACAAATTCCAAACATATTTCTCCCATTTGAAAAATTACTGACTTGATGCAAACTCTTTGCTGGCTATTCTCTAAAACTGTGTTTATTGTGAATTAAATCTTATTTCTGCCACTTGCCAACAATACAAGCGACTAGAGAACAAGTGCAACAAACGATATCCCGACAACAATTAGATTCGTTTTTTTTTTTTTTTTTGAATAGCAAAACTTTTTTCTTTCATTCCACTTGCAACATGCATTAGTAATGTGTGCAACAGTCACAGCAATAGATAAACTTTTAAGTAACATTTTGTTACAGCACAAATTCTGGAGTTCTGGCAACATGTCCTGTGCTCGTTCCTCTGCTGGCTGGCTGCCTGGCTGCCTGCCCCTTAGGATAACAACATTAAACAGATTTATTTAAGTAACACCCGGCATAACTTTTGTGCGTACGTGTGGTGGCAGTTATTTATTGCACTGAACTTCACAGCTCTTATGGAGAAGAAATGAGAAATTTATTTCAATTGGTGGTAGTATCAGATAGAAAAAAAAAACTGTTGTCATTTCTCCCATGGCCACAGTGATATATGTGTTAAACTTTGCACTCTTATTTCACTACACAGGCAACGTTAATTAGAACAGGCAAAAAACCAACGGCAGTAAATTCGACCACAAGTAAATTTATGCAATTACTGAAAACTACTGATCCCCCTAGAAATTGAAATTGTGCTTGTAAAGAAAATTTCGTTAAATTTTTGCCTTGAGAGAAAGTTTTAGTAAAATATTTCGGGGAAACTTTGTCTTTAGAAAAAATCTCAAAGAAATATTGCCTTCGAGGATGGTTAAGTAAAGCAGCAGCCTTTTACAGACTCACTTAGACAATGTAAAGTCCATTGTGATACCTCTGCAGCGACAGACCTCTGGTGGGAATCGAACCTACGATCCCCGCTCTGGCAATACGAGCACGATGGCAACTCGGCTATCCGAATGCCTGCCTTTAAAGATTATTTCAATAAAATTTTGTCTTGGAAGAAAATGTCACATAATATTGTCTTTAGAGGGCACGGTTGCGCAGAGGCTAGAATGTTCTGGGATCGAATCCTATCGAGAACATCAGAAACAAGTAAGAGCGCTTTTGTCGAGTTCTTTTCCTGACATCTCTTCTTAGGCAAAAAAGGATCTAAGAAGAGATTTGCTCTGCTATTAGAGCGATATCAAGATATGGTCCGGTTTGGACCACAATTAAATAATATGTTGGAGACCTGTGTAAAATGTCAGCAAATTCGAATAAGAATTGCGCCCTTTGGGGGCTCAAGAAGTAAAATAAAGAGATCGATTTATATGGGAGCTATATCGGGCTATAGATCGATTCAGACCATAATAAACACATATGTTTATGGTCATGAGAGAATCCGTCGTACAAAATTTCAGGCAAATCGGATAATAATTGCGACCTCTACAGGCTCAAGAACTCAAGATCCCAGATCGGTTTATATGACAGCTATATCAGGTTATGAACCGATATGAACCATACTAGGCACAGTTGTTGGATATCATAACAAAACAATTCGTGCCAAAATTCATTCAAATTGGATAAGAATTGGGCCCTCTAGAGGCTCAAGAAGTCAAGACCCAAGATCGGTTTATATGACAGCTATATCAGGTTATGGACCGATTTGAATCATACTTTGCACAGTTGTTGAATATCATAACAATACACGTCGTGCGAAATTTCATTGCAATCGGATAAGAATTGCGCACTGTAGAGGCTCAAGAAGTCAAGACCCAAGGTCTGTTTATATGGCAGCTATATCAGGTTATGGACCGATTTAAACCATACTTGGCACAGTTGTTGGATATCATAACAAAACACATCGTGCAAAATTTCTTTCCAATCGGATAACAATTGTGCACTCTAGAGGCTCAAGAAGTCAAGATCCCAGATCGGTTTATATGGCAGCTATATCAGGTTATGGACCGATTTGAACCATACTTTGCACAATTGTTGAATAACATAACAAAACACGTCGTGCAAAATTTCATTCCAATCGGATAAGAATTGCGTACTCTAGATGCTCAAGAAGCCAAGACCCAAGATCGGTTTATATGGCAGCTATATCAGGTTATAGACCGATTTGAATCATACTTTGCACAGTTGTTGAATATTATAACAAAACATGTCGTGCAAAATTTCATTCCAATCGGATAAGAATTGCGCACTCTAGAGGCTCAAGAAGTCAAGACCCAAGATCGGTTTATATGGCACCTATATTAAAACATGGACCGATATGGCCCGTTTACAATACCAACTAACCTACACTCATAAGAAGTATTTGTGCTAAATTTCAAGCGGCTAGCTTTACTCCTTCGTAAGTTAGCGTGCTTTCGACAGACGGACGGACGGACATGGCTAGATCGACATAAAATGTCGCGACGATCAAGAATATATATACTTTATGGGGTCTCAGACGAATATTTCGAGTAGTTACAAACAGAATGACGAAATTACAATAGTATACCCCCCATCCTATGGTGGAGGGTATAAAAATGATTAGCGATGGTTATCCCCTCCTAATGCTGATAACGTTTGTGAGGTTCCATGCCATTTTAAATTTTCTCCCCAAAGCGGTGTCGCTCTGCAGTCCGAACGGCGGACTCGGCTATAAAAAGAAGGTGTATTATCATTGAGTTTACCACTCAGAATTCACAATCCTACGTTGCTCAAGCGGAACAGTCGCCATATGAGCAGTTTTGCCTTAAAACTAAGCGACCATCTGGCTCGATGTGCTTTTCTCGACGAGTACCACATGATCAAATTTTGGGTAATTTGCAATAATGTTGTCAGATATGAACCGTAGTTATTACATAGTAGTTATTGAACATATGTACTCGAGATATGATACGTATTGTTTAATAAGCCATCTAAAAACATCCGGCGAGGTCCATTAATATTGGCTCAGAACTAGACATATCTCCCACTTCGAACCTATAGGAGAAGTGTAAGGTATTATAAAGTCGGTGTAAGGTATTATAAAGTCGGTAGAGTGGCAATCCATTTTCTAAACAGACTCACATAGACCATTTTAGTCCATTGTGATACCAAAGTAGCGATAGACTAGGCCTCTGTTGGGAATCGAACCTACGACTCCCGCAGAGTGATTCCTCAATAGTCTTGCCCCTTTCGATCTGGGTAGATTAACTGGCGCAGTCACTGTTTGCTTCACAATTGATCGCTGTATCCTTTCGTATCACTTTGATGTTAGGACAAAAGATTTCAAACTTCCTGGATTCAGTCCTCTTAACTCTTACAAGGCCTGAAAGAAAAAAGAAACCAGTATCTTTGTCCAACTATGACTTAAGGCCGGACATTGGCAGAGAAAATGATAACTATCTACCGCGAAGTGACTTCTATGACGCCAGCGACAGAAATCATCATTTCTAATATCAATGCGAGACATGTGTGTACTTACCTATTTAGTCCTGTTAGAATTCCTTTGACTGTTCCTGGATCTGGATCTTTCCATCGCTAGAGGCCCGAGGGTTCATCCCATAGTTGTTTCGTATGCTCACAACCTGCTGTTGCGTTCTATCTGCTGAACCACGTTACCTTATAACGCGTAATAGATATGTGTAAAAGGCGGGTGAATATCCCTTTTCGAGATCGTGAGAAGATTTGCATCCTTTCTCGCAAGTAAATCCGCCTTTTCGTTATCTGTCACATCCTTGTGACCAGGAACCCAACACAGGGTCACGACATTGATACAGATCTTCAGATCCTATGCTCGCATCCATAAGAGCCTTAACCGCTACCTGACTATCGCTAAATATGCAAATATTCGACCGGTCTAAGTTCATTAACAATACTTACTCCGCAGTTCCGAAAATCGCAAATAAGACGCATATAAGACGATGCAATCGTTCCATATCCGATGAGTGACATCCAATTCAAGTTCCGCGCAGTGTATTCCACAACCATTTCCACTATGCCTCTTCGATCCATCTGTAAGGATATTGCAATCCCCAAGACTATACCGCACTTTCTGCCACTGCGTCAATGTAGGTATCAGCATATGCAATCCACTGTCAACAATATCCCCTCTCGTCATATAGACAGTTTCCAGGTCAGCCATAGCCCTGTCGAGTATACTCGTATGGCACCCTTCGAATCCGATCAAGTTGCCACAGCCTTAACGGTGTCCTCTTGGCCGATTCTCTGATGTATAGTTTAATATAATGTAAACCTTGAAACACCTTCAAGGATTTGGTCGCGGTATTACTCATAGTCACCCTATTCACTCTCAAAGCCACCCTATTCACTCTATACAGGTCCCGCACATCAGAGAACAGCTGCACGCCACCTTACATCTTATACTAGCAATCGTTGTTCACGTTTACGATTCTCAACGACAAAAACATAAAAATCTCCTTTAAATCTTCTACAAATAAATGGAAAATCAACTCCACTGAACGATTACTAAAACATTCGCGCATCTCTCACTCTATTGTATTTGTGCGTGTGTTTCTAGCTAACTTTGTTTTTATGTGGCACGCGATACAGACAATTGCTTTGGTCAAAGTAGCTATTTAGTGCCAAATTTTGGATTTCATGCAATTCTCTGCCCCAGATGCGACTCGTACTCAGTAACCGGCCACCAAACGTGGCAGCCATAGATCATAACCGGCCGCACCGTCGCCGAGTAAGCCACTGCATCAACATTGGGCGCAAGGCCCATCAAGTGCCAACGAACCTTTGGTACGAGTAGAGACCATCGAAAGCCTTCCTTATCCTAGACTCTCTTTTCAAGTCCCAATTCAACGTTTTATCATAACCCCAAGAAATCTTGCCTACCTGGACAGTCTTAAAGTAATTGCCTGCAACCTCGGCAGTCTGAACTCAGGCATCTTACACTTCCTCGTGAACAACATTAACTCAGTATTCCTGGCATTAAACCAGTTAGACCACACTCCATAGCCCAAGAAGCCGTGGCCCCAAGAACAGTATGCAGAATTCCAGACAGGATATCCAATAACTTTGCGGTGGCTAGAATAACTGGGTCGCCGGTATAAGCGCATAGCTTGAATCCTAGAGTCTAAGATCTAGAATCTCGTCCATTACAAGAATCCATAACAGTGGAGAAGTAACCCCATTATATAGCGTGCCCCTGTTCGCATTCCCTTTCACCGAAGTGGTTTCAATGCTGGCCGTGATCTCATTTATACTCATTATCAACCCAGTAATACCATTCTCTACTCCAGTATTCCTTAGAACCGGCCCTATGCCAGACGAATGAAACATATTAAAAACCTCTTCAATATCTAGAAACGCTGCCAACGCGAAATCCTTAAACTGAAGAGATCTCTCCAGAAGATACACGGCACTATAAAGCGGAGTATAAACCGACCTGCCCTCAATATAAGCGTGCTGACACCTGAAAAGATAATCACCTGCTGGCTTATTTCTTATGTGAAAGTCCAGAATTCTCTCCAATGTCTTCACAAGGAAGAAAAATAGACTAATGGGCCCAAACTCTTTGGCTGCACTTCATTGCAGCTTCTCCATCTTCGATATAAATACCAGCCTTACCCTCCTTCACGATAAGGGCACATATGAGTACCTGATACACGCCCAAAACAAAGCGACGTACCTGTCAGCCAGATAGTCATAGCCCACCTATAACATCAAAGGGTAGATACCATCTGGACCAGGAGACTTATACAGTCCAAAGGTTCCCAATGAGCACTCTCACCACCAAATCCTTCGCCAAGGCATCTAAGCCATTGCCCTCCAACGCCTCTGATTCCCTTCCATCCTGTTCCGCAGGACCGAAACCAGGGAAGTGTGTCTCCAACAAATAAGTCAAAGTATCGCCAGGCATTTCCGTCCAATACTCATCTGGTCTCTGCAAATTACCTGTATAAGGGGCGTCATTTGCCTTCTGTTTCCTAAGCCTCGAAGTGTCTTTGACCCTCTACAATTTTTCTATCACCCTTACAAAGTCCTCCCTTTGGAACCTTCTCAATTCCTTCTTATAAACCCTTAACCCTTCTCCCTATATACCTCCCATAGCTCCCTGCTGTCAACGCCTCTGGCCGCATTGAATGCCTTTCTGGCGTCCGTTCGGAGTGTCTTGAGATCCTTGTTCCACCATATTTTGTCCTTCCTCTTCCCTAGCCGGACAAGCCGTCTTATAGTGGGATGTTCACCCAACCTTCTTGGTGTGGACCATGCACTCGATGTCCTCTATATCCGAAATCTGCACCGGAGCTTACCTAGAGAAAACGTCCCTTATGACTCTCAACACTATTGGTGAATTTGATAGAAATCGGTTCTGATTTAAATATAGCTCCGATTTTTGTGTATTGCTTGATTATACCCTACTCCACCACTGTGGTACAGGGTATCATAGGATTGTGCATTTGTTTGCATCGCTAAGAAGGAGAAGGGCTTAACCCATTGTTAAGTATACCGATCGGCTTAGAATCACTTCCTGATTCGATTGTCCGTCTGTCCGTCCATATATTCTTGTGATCAAGGTACAGATCGCATTTATTGTCGGATTGTCATGAAATTTTGCTCATGACACTCCTTTGACCCAAGGACGATCGCTATTCATTTTGATATGGAAATATAAGGCAATAACAACCACAATTTTGGTCCTATCACTACAAATTTAGCGTGAGGTGTTTTATTTGGCGTCATTAAACATGTGCAAAATTTCATGAAAATCGGTCCAGGTTTAGATAGAACTCCCTTCGCAAACGCATTTATCAACCGATCTTCTTAAAATGTTCCACAACGATTTCCTCTCTGAATGCTGCAATATTTAGGGCTTTGGTCGAAATTCCACATTTCAAATTTAGGCAAATTTTTATTTCGAAGACTTAGCCTGCATACGCAATGTGTGTAACAAAATCTCGACTTTGTCGTAACATATTTTAATGTTGACATTCGTTGAAATTTTTTGATTGGTTTCTTCTTTCTTGTGCCTTTTCAAGTGTTGCTTAGAATCCTTATCCAATAAATCCTTATTTTCTGCCACAGGCAATTGCACGAAACAACATTAAAAGCCTTGTTGACCTCATTTTGTTTCGAAACACACCATCATCAAATCACACCACAATCAATTCACATTAATTGTCCTCAATAGATGAGCATCGACAAACAACCATCATCAGTGATGATCCAGATCCCTTTGTCCCATACCCAGGACAACATGAAATATTGTAACTGGAACTGTTGTTGAGCTAGCGGTTACATCGCATTCATACATACATGGTATTTGACTGCATAGACCCACACAATACACCCATATCCAACCCAAACATCATCATTGCGGTGATAGTATACGGACGTAGTATCTCAATTGCAGTCATTATTCTCATTTGGGGAATACATTGATGAAATGGCAAAGGGCACATTTGCATTGGCAGTTCAAAACACGGAGAAAAGATTATACAAAGCTGTAGTATTAAAAACAAATAAAGACATACTAAAGTCGGTTATAACCGACCTTTTGATACCCTACACCTCATTGGGCACGCATGCTAAGTCGTCGTTGAAAAAATTTGAAACGGATAATTTTGACCAAATTTCTTATATATTTGGGGAGCCATAGAGGAAATTTCTATTTAAAATTTTTAGAACATCGGTTGATAAATGCGTTTGCAATGGCTCTTAAAATGAAAATCGGGAGATACATGTGTATATATGAGAGCTATATCTAAATCTGAACCGATTTTTATGAAATTGAACAGTGATACCTTGAATCATAAGGGAATCCGTTGCACCAAATATCGTGACAATCGGTTAACAAATGACGATGTTATTGCATTATTTGTCCAAATCGGACAAACATGGGGGCTATATGCAAATCTGAACCGATTAAGACCAAAAGCCGGATAAAGACCATAAATTGGGAGATCAGCGTATATGGCAGCTACATCGAAATATGGTCCGATTTGAACCATACTCTGTGTGCCGACCACAGCTCTCAGTGCCGAATTTCGGCGCAATAGGGTAATGAATGCATCTTCTATGGGCGTTTAGATATGACATTGGAAGATTGGTCTGCATGGGGTCTATAAGAAGATATTTTCCGATCTTTATCATATTCGAAACGGATGGCAAGGGTTACTGTGTAAAATTTCAGCGAAATCGGGTAGTAAATGCGACTTCTATGGGTCTTGGACCCTAAATCAGGAGATTGTTCTATATGGAGGCTATATCAAAATATTGTCCCATGTGGACCATATTCGACACGGATATTTAGGGTACTAAAACAGTTTAATATGTGAAATTTCAGGGCAATTGAATAATAAAACCGCTTTTTAAGGCCCCAAGACTGATTTAAGGTATATCGGTATATATAGCAGCTGTATCCTAATATTGGCCGATCTGAACCATATTCATCGTAAATGTTGAGGGACCCAAACAAAACTTTCTGTATCGAATTTAAACAATGGCAATAAATATTATTTTTATGGCCCAAAAAACATTTATCTGGGGATCGGTCTATATGGTGGCTATATCAAGATATAGTCCGATATAGCCCAAAGTCCGAACTTTACCTGCCTATGGACAAAAAAAAAGCTTCGACTCAATATCCCTATTTTAAACAAGTAAAAGGGTGCTATGTTCGGCCTGGCCAAATCTTGGGAACCCGCAACCATGGATTCTGCTAAAATATGGGAGCTATATCTGGTAATAGACCGACATGGACCGTATTTGGCACAGTTGCTGAAAGTCATAACAGAACACTATGTGCAAAATTTCAGTCAAATCGAATAAAAACTGAGGCTTCAAGGGGGCCTCAAAATAAAATCGTGAGATTGGTTTATACGGGAGCTATATATAGACCGATTTGGAGCTGGTTATAGATCGGGAGTTATGGGAGCTGGTTATGGGCCGTACTTGGCACAGTTGTTGAAAGTCATAACAGAACACTATGTGCAAAATTTCAGTCAAATTGAGGCTTCCAGGGGCTCAAAAAGTCAAATCGGGAGATCGGTTTATATGGGAGCTGTAAAAAATTGCAGCCAAATCAGACAAAAATTGCGGCTTCCAGGCGCTCAAGAAGTCAAATCGGGAGATCGATTTATATGGCAGCTATATCTGGTTATAGATCGATTTGGACCGTACTTGGCACAGTTATTGGAAGTCATAACAGAACATTACATTCAAAATTTCAGCCGAATGGGACGAAAATTGCGGCTTCCAGCGGCTCAAGAACTCAAATTGGGAGATCGGTTTATATGGGAGCTATATCGAAATCTGATCCGTTGCAATCCCCAACGACCTACATCTAGTTTAAGTAAGACAGACGGACGGACATAGCTATTTTGACTCAGAATGTCTAGACCATCAAGAACATTTATACTTTATGGGTTCCTTAATCAGTATTTCGAGGTGTTACAAGCGGAATGACTAGAATAGTATACCCCCTCCTATGGTGGTACGTATAAAAAAGTCCCAAATCAACATGGTTGTCCCCAGATCAAGGTATAAAAGAACTAAATTTATGACGTGTTAATAGATGGAAGGCATTCATCCAGTGTTGATCATTAACTTGTTGCAGCAAAGGTTCACACTCATTTGAGTGCGGCGAGAAAAATAAAATCTGAAAATGCACGGAAGCTGGAGATTGAAAACTTTCAAACACTACAAATCGCAAAGGCATATTCAACTCGAACCACCAAACTGCTGATGAAAGCGATGATGTTCCGATGAATCCAATCAAAGTGCCGCGAGATCCATACTCCGGTACCAGAAGTCTCCCCCAAGAAACCCATGGTGTGATCAGGAGTGTCGCAATGCTACTTAGGCCAAAAATGCGATGTACAGGAGTCATAGAGAAGTCAGGAATTTTTACCAAGATTTAAGCATCAAACCGATGGCTTTGGTTCAGACACGAATAGAATAGCGCTACCCAATCCCTTATAATGGTATATAACGTTTACTTCTTGGTAAAATGAGGTCCAAGTAGCAGTTACCCGAGTGAAGAACAACAAGGCAGCAGCAACCGATGGTTTACGTACTAAACATTTTTAAGCTAGGGGCAACACGCTGATAAGGCGTATGTATCAGCTTGTATGCGCAATCTGTCTAGAAGAATCCTGAAATTTTACCAAAGAATCAAATATCCAACCAATGGCTTTTGTGCTGGCACATCCTCTTGTAGAGACAAAGAAAGAAAAATTGTAGCTCATGCGTTTGAGATTGGGAAAGAAAATTTTTCTCAGCTGCTAGTGTCCGACGATGGCGGCGAATTGGTTACCGCAGAACCAATCCCTGATGATGGTATGGAATGTTTAGCTACTAGTCAGAATGAGGTCCAAGTAACAGGGACCCGACTGAAGAACAACAAGGCAGCAGGAGCCGACCGGTTGCCCGCTGAACTATTTAAGACCGGAGGCGGTGCCGAGGTAGATAAAGTTACTATCTCAAAGTTGTGATTCCCAACTTTCTCCATTTTCTTTATCTGCTCGGTTGTCCAAGGCTTTTTGGGAGTTGAAACTCCTGCAGAGACAAAGAAAGAAATATTGTAACTGCTGCAGCTAGTAGGCTTGAGATTTGAAAAGAAAAATTTTCTCAGCTGCTAGTGTTAGACGATGGCGGCGATGTGGTTACAGCAGAACCAATCCCTAATGATGGTATGGAATGTTTACCTCCTAGTCAAAATGAAGTTCAAGTAATAGGGACCCGACTGAAGAACATCAAGGCAGCAGGAGTCGACGGGTTGCCCGCTGAACTATTTAAGACCAGAGGCGACACGCTGATAAGGCGTATGTATCAGCTTGTATGCGCAATCTGGCAAGAAGAACCCATAACCGTGGTTTGGAACCTCAGCAAACTATGTCTCGTACACAAGAAAGGAGAAAAGACGGAATGTACCAATTACTGAGAAATAAATCTCCACCCCATAGCATACAGGATACTCTCGATCGTACAGTGTGAGAGATTAAAACCTAAAGTCAGTTAAATAGTTGGAAGCTCTCAATACGCCTTTAGACCTAGGAAAATTGCCATAGACCAGATATTCACACTATTTACCATCTCGTCGTTCTAAGGTGCCTCGCACTCGACTTCAAGGTTCATCTCAGGTATCCGATCAGAAACCTCTTCCCCTCCTTCCAGGTTTCCTATCGTCGCCTCGATTATACCGCGATGGTGTGAGCTGCTCTAATCCTTAATCCATTCTCCCATCGCCTTAAGTCTCATAGCCGCAGTGGCTGCCTCACGCTCTATCTGTATGTCAATGGGTCGGATATCTAGAATAGTCTCCAGTGCCCTAGTGGGCGTGGTCCTCATCGCTCCGCCCATGCCAAGACAACAGATTCTCTGAACCTGTTGTATGGTCCTTATGTTGCACTTTTTCTTCATAGCAGTCCACCAAACTACTGAGGCGTAAGTAAGTATTGGTTTAATCACGCTCCTGTAGTGCCAGTGGACTATTTTCGGATTCAGGCCCCATTTCCATTTCCATAAGCCATGTCTGAGCTTGGTATCCCAAAATGCGAAATTAATAGAACTCTGCAGGATAACCTAGAAGCCGCACTTGTCAATGAAATAATTGGTTCCTATCAATGCGACTTTAGATTTGGGAGAACCACCATAGACCAGATAATCACACTGCACCAAATCCTAGAAAATACCACAGTAGGATTGGTCAACTTTTACCATATCGTCCTTGACCTCAAAACCACTTTCGACGGCTCCATACGTTCAAAGGTATTTTAAGCCATATGTGTGCTTGGTATCCCAAATTGCAACATTAATAATACCCTGCAGGATGGCCTAGAAGCCGCACTTGTCAATGAAATAATTGAACCCTATCAATGCGTCTTTAGACTTGGGAGAACCACCATAGACCAGATAATCACACTGCACCAAATCCTAGAAAAGACCCCAGAAGGATTGGTCAACTTTTACCATCTCGTGGTTGACCGTAAAACCGCTTTCGATGGCCCCATACGTTCAAAGGTATTTTAAGCCATGTCTGAGCTGGGTATCCCAAAATGCAAAATTAATAAGACCCTGCAGGATGGCCTAGAAGCCGCACTTGTTATCCGATTTGGCATAAATTTTGAAGCGTGCCAAATACGGTCCAAATCGATCTACAACCGATATACAAACGCTCCATATTGATCTCAAACCTGAAAATGCAAATTAACCTATGGACATTCCATTAAGACACAGATGCATACTTCTCACATATCCATGAGGGCTGTCCGATTTAAGTTTGAGCTCAATGACATGGGACCTTCTTCTTAGAGCCGAGTCCGAAAGGCGTGCCGCAGTGCGACACCTCTCTGGAGAGAAGTTTTACATGGCAGGTGTTGCCAACATTGCAGGTGTTGCCAACATTGCAAGTGTTGCCAACACTGCAGGTGTTGCCAACATTGCAGATGTTGCCAACATTGCTCCGTATTTTTATTTACCCATACCTGGGCCAAATTCCAATTTAAATCCCATCTTTTACCCATATCCTTATTGATTATCTACCTCTATAAACTACGTAAATCTTTCCGATTCTCTGCAGTTACTTAAATATATGGGTTTTCACATTTCCTTGAAACTCTGTAATTACGTGATTGCAAAAGATTTTCCTCTCCGAAATATTTTCCACATAACAAACCTCAATCACATCAACAAAATCACGTTAGATTTTTTTTTTTTTTTTGTTGCAAACTTCCTTTCGTCTTTGGCAATCCATCTCGTTGATTGCTAATGAATGAATTACAGTTTCACTAAAAGTTCGCATTAAAATATGGTTGATTGTGTACCTGTACGGTTAAACTTGAGCGTAAAAATTCTGTAAAAAGTAAATGGTGGTGCAATACTCGTATAAACATTGAGAAAACTTGGGGTAATTTCTAGAAACAAAAGAAAATTACGTGTTGCGCAAAAGTTACTGCCATGGAAATGTTGTTGACTTCATCTACCTTTTTTCTCCCTTTGCACAGAGTAGGGATTTTCCAAGAAGTTCTCATATGGTGTGGCAAAGAATGATGTTACATGAGTTCATGTTGAAATTATTTTTATTGCAAGAGCCAAATAAATAACATGTATCTGTATGTCTGTCTGTCTGTCTGTCTGTCTGGCTGGCTGTCCTCTTTAATTAAATTGTTATTAACACAAGCTGCTGCTTGGCCAGTAATTCACCGGAAGTGCTCTTCGCCAAACATTAGCCAGCAATTCGTTTTAATTGCAACAATCATCCACTTTTGTGAAAATAAATTAGTAACGAAACTAAATCACAGCTTTCTTTCATTTCATCCGGTATTAATGTTAGCATTCTATTTTATAATGTGGACGATGGTCTAATGTTATCTCCTGCAAGCACCCACACACAGGCATAGATCCAAGTTGCCAGTTTGTTTTTCCTATGAATGGGGTTTATTATTCAGATCAGATAATTAGTAAAGGGTCAGAGATGCCTTGCTTTGACTGCAAGCTCATGCTGATTTTATTGACATTTTCGCAAGGAACAGAAGTAAGGATGGTCAAAGCCGACCTTTTGATATGCAGACTAGGTTAGATGAGGTTAAAGTGGCAGTCTGCCATCAGACTCACTTAGACATTTTCGTCCATTGTGGTGTCACAGAAGCAGAAGAAGGAAAATGCCTTCTACAATAGTTCCTGCGGTTGAACCACCCAGATTCCTTCAAAAAGCCCAACAACTTGCGAATGTTCACAAAATGAGAACCTAAAGTGGAACTCCTTCTGACTGCCAGTGCGGGACACACACATAGAAGATGTTCCATAGTCTCTCCTTCTTCGACGCTCTCGCAGCTTCGGCAAAAGTAGTTATTGGTCACCTTCAGACTGTCAGGATGTTTTCCGATCAGACAGTGACCTGTCATGACGGACACAATAACTGAGACGTCTGCTCTAGCCAGTGACAGCAAGTCTATGGGTATCAAATTAAAGGTATTCTGGAGTAGATTACGCCCCAAATGGCCGATAGCCACAATATATGGGTATCAAATGAAAGGTGTTGGAGACTACAAAACGAATATCGTATTACAATTTGGGTCCAACTATCCAGCGGGCCGCCCCAACCCCAAAACTCCTCTAAACTGTTATATTCTACATTCATGTCAATATGAGACCCAGTAGTGGGAGGCTCCCCAATGGACATATTAACCGACCATGGGACTCAAATAAAAGGTATATGGGAGTAGATCACGAATATGCAATTAACATTTGTGTTCAAATCTAGGTGGCGCTTATCGTCCTAAAAAAAATCAGGTTAATTGACTCATTATGACAACATGGGACTCAAATGAAATTTATTGGAGAGTAGAAAATGAATATGATATCCAATTTTGGATCTAAGTGTTTAGGGGTATGCCCTAAAGCTTTCCCTAAACTGAACTTCATTTCCGACTGCGACAATATGGAGATATTGATATCTTTTTTCAGGGCAAAGTGCAGGTGGCCACCCCAGCCCCAAAACATCCCTCAAACGGTTCATATTTACCAACCATGGCTATAAAGGGAAAGCCCGAAATGTCTAAGCTGCCATCGCTACATTCCCCCATTACCCTAATTTTCAAAAACACCAGATCTCGGAGACTCGTTATGCGATTCGTTCGAAATTTTTTTGCATTCTTACAGTCACCAAGGAGTGTAAGAAGGAGATTAAAGCCTTCTCTGAGGATGGCAAAATCCCCATCGTTTGGGTGCCAGGCCATAACGGAGTAAGGGGGAAGGAAAGGGCAGACGATTTGGCAGTGAATGCCAGAGGACTGCCGTCGATAAACTTTGTTAATCTGAAGCCTTTCGGGTCGATGCAGTCCGATTTAAGCGCGTGGGCGACAAACATGTAACACTGTGGAACAGCGAAACAGTCGGTAGGGCGACGAAAATTATATGGGGTGATCCGGATAATGAAAGGACGAGGCTATTACTGAAAACAAGTAAGAACGAGGTCAGTATAGCTTTTGGTGTCATAATGGGACACATACGAGCTCACTTATCGGTGCGGCAAGTGATAGCATGTGAAGAGCATGTGAAAAAGACGATGAGACGTTGGAGCATTTACTAAAAATTAAAATTTTCTTCTTTGAGGTTATCTTTTAGTTTTTAGAGCGCACAACAAGCCGATTACTGGCTTAGGTGTATGTCTATAGTGGTTTAATATCGGCACCCTCTTTTCAATCTAACCTAACGTAACCTACCATCACAAAATAAAACATGGCTTCTATTGTTGTTGTCTGGTGCCTCGACGGCCGCCCAAAATCCGCCAAATGGATATGTAGACCAATCACTACAATTCAGCGTCATAGGTCAATAAATTGACCTTTTATGGTCCCAAGAACTTACCAAAATCGGGACCTATCTGGGCCGCATTGAACAGGGATATCGAGGAGCCTGACACAACTCCAAATTCCAGCAAAATCGGTAGATCGGTATATATGGCGGCTATGTCAATATTTGGACCGATCTGGCCCGTATTGACCAGGGATATCAAGGGGCTTAACACAACTCGATTACCTTGAAATTTTCACAGATTGTGTTCGTTGGTCTGGAAGGAAACATAATAATAATAATTTTTTGATATCGGGAGGGGGCGGATCCTCCCCTTACCCCAAAAAAATACCCAACAATAAAAGTGGATCGATCAGGAAAGTATGGGACTCAAATGAAAGATATTCAAGAGTAGCGAACGAATTTCATAATAAAAGTTGGGTCCAAGTACCTGGGAGACCACCACTAAAACCCCTTAAAATAGGTTTATTTGACGTTCATGACAATATGGGACTCAAATGAAAGGTATTCGGGAGTAGATTACCAATATGGTCAGGAAGTAGGAATAGGTTTTATAATTTATTGATAACGGAAGGGGGCGGACCATCCACCGTTATCCCAAAAACACCAACCAAAATCAAAAGTGGATCGACAAGGACAATATGGGTATCTAGTGAAAAGTATGCGGGAGTAGATAACGAATCTGGCATATAAATTCATGTCGAAGTATAGGAGGTCACCTCACCCCCACAAAAACGTCAAAAATGGGCACATTAGCCAATCACGACACATTAGCTGTAAAACGGCAGAACCGATTTTCTCGAAATTTACGCATATTGTGTAGGTTGGTCTGGAATGAAATATAGGCTGTATAATTTTTCGGTATCGAAAAAAACACAACCCAAATTCAAAAGTAGACCGATGGGCACAATATAGGTATCAAATGAAAGTAATTGGAGAGTAGAATACGAATATGGTATTAAAATTAGAGTCTAAGTACCCATCGAGTCGCCTCAACTCCAAAACTGCCATAAACAGGTTCGAAATTTACTCCCGAATACCTTTTATTTGACCCCCATATTGAAATGAACGTCCAATATCATTTCAAATAAAAGGTATTCGGGAGTAGATTTCGAATCTGGCACACAAAATCAGATCGAAATATAGAGGGTCATGCCACCTCCCAAAATAAGGGTATCAAATTAAAGGTATTGGAAACCAAAACACAAATATGGTATTAAAATTTGGGTACAAGTACCCAAACCCCCCCCCCCCCCCCCCCCAACCCCAAAACTCCTCTAAACGGATATATTCGAAGTTCATGACAATATGAGACTGAACTGAAAAGTATTAGGCAGTAGATTAGAAATATGGCATAAAACATTAGGTCCAAGTAATGTGAGGTCGCTTACCCCCATATACCCCCAAATGGGCATATGGCTGTATGGGACTCAAAAGATTACGAATATGACATTAGACTTTGTGTTCAAGTCCAGGTGGCGCTTTTCCTCTTAAAGGTACTTCAAATGGGTTATTTGACCCATTATGACATTATATGACTCAAATTAAAGATATTTGAGAGTAGAAAACGAATTTGATATCCAATTTTGAAGCACCCCCTTAACTAAACTTCATTTTCGTTGGGAATAAAAAACGAATTTTATATCTATTTTCAGTAAAAAGTGCCGGTGGATATCACCGGTATGGTTGATATCCATATTTGAGTCAAATGTCTGAGGTGCCATCCCTCCCCTAATGAGAACATCACCCTAAGGAAGAACATTACCACCAGGAACCGATTCTCACACATCAATGAGTGTTTTCCGATTCAAGTTTAAGCTCAATGAAAAGGAACCTTTTTTATAGCCGAGTCCGAACGGATTCCCGCAGTGCGACACCTTTTTGGGGAATTTTTTTTAAATGACCATGCCATGGCATTCTACCTCGCAAATGTCTCCAACATTAAGAGGGGATAAACACCGCTTTTTTCGATGTTCTCGCCAGTATTCGAACGCTATCAGCATCATAGGCTACAATGCCACGAATTCAATGTCCGCATTCAGGGCGAAGTGTTCCCAACCTAAAAAGATATTAGAGAGTTAAAGAAGGCGCAGCGGAGCGGGTCCGGTTCGGCTAGTTATATAAAAATGTGAGTCAATTCCCGGAGAGTCGTCCCACCCCAAAATGATGCCTCAAGTGGACATGTATACCTAAGGGTCAATATGGGATTCTTTTGAAAATTAGTTGAGAGTTAAATACGTATATAAATAACTTTCAATTTCGGACCTTGTGAAAAGGGGCAGCAATCTGATATTGGTGTACAAAGTACACCAAGCCAGCTGGTATACATACAGTGGCAGAAAAATTATACATACCCCAATAAAAAAAGCGTGCTAACTTCGGCCGGACCGAATCTTATATACCCTCCACCATGGATCGCATTTGTCGAGTTCTTTTTCCGGCATCTCTTCTTAGCCAAAAAAAAGGATATAAGAAAAGATTTGCTCTGCTATTAGAGCGATATCAAGATATGGTCCGGTTTGGACCACAATTAAATTATATGTTGGAGACCTGTGTAAAATGTCAGCCAATATGGAAGCTGTGTCGGGCTATAGACCGATTCAGACCATAATAATGTTAATGGTCATGAGAGGATCCGTCGTACAAAATTTCAGGCAAATCGGATAATAATTGCGACCTCTAGAGGCTCAAGAAGTCAAGATACCAGATCGGTTTCTATGGCAGCTATATCAGGTTATGAACCAATTTAAACCATACTTGGCGCAGTTGTTGGATATCATAATTAAATACTACGTGCAAAATTTCAATTCAATCGGATAAGAATTGCGCACTCTAGAGGCTCAAGAATTCAAGACCCAAGATCGGTTTATATGGCAGCTATATCAGGTTATAGACCGATTTGAACCATACTTGGCACAGTTATTGACTGTCATAACGAAACACGTCGTGCAAAATTTCATCCTAATCTGATAAGAATTGCGCACTCTAGAGGCTCAAGAAGTCAAGACCCAAGATCGGTTTATATGGCAGCTATATCAGGTTATGGACCGATTTGAACCGTACTTGGCACAGTTGTTGGATATCATAACAAAACACGTCGTGCAAATTTTCATTCCAATCGGATAAGAATTGCGCACTCTAGAGGCTCAAGAAGTCAAGACCCAAGATCGGTTTATATAGCAGCTATATCAAAACATGGACCGATATGGCCCATTTACAATACCAACCGACCTACACTAATAGGAAGTATTTGTGCAAAATTTCAAGCAGCTAGCTTTACTCCTTCGGAAGTTAGCGTGCTTTCGACAGACAGACGGACGGACGGACGGACATGGCAAGATCGACATAAAATGTCGCGACGATCAAGAGTATATATACTTTATGGGGTCTCAGACGAAAATTTCGATTAGTTCTCCTATGGTGAAGGGTATAAAAACGGGTTTTAGAAAACGAAGTTTGTATACGAAAAAGTTTTTCCCCCAAATATCGAATGTTGCTACATTAGGTCGCCATGGTCACCAGTGTTATAATTATTAAAAATTTTAAGTTATATCAATTCCCCATTACGTTACTGTCTGTTTACTAAGTTGCCATTTAGGAAAAAGGTATGAAGACATATCTATGCCCTTGTATATATGTAAGCTATATCTATACCTCAACCGATTTCTATGGAACTCAACAGCAATGTGAAGAGTACTAATAGAATCCTTCTTGCCAAATTTCGTGAGAATCGGTTAACTAATGATAACAATGTTGCAATATTAGAACAAATCGGACGAATATATATATACAAGCCACATATATCGAAATCTGAACCGATTTTTTATACCCTCGATCAAAGACTGGGAATATACTAACTTTGTCATTGCATTTGTAACACATCGAAATATTGGTCTAAGACACCATAAAGTATATATATTCTTGATCGCCATGATATTTTAATTCGATCTAGTAATATCCGTCTGGGCGACCTGTCATAACGCCCAACAAAATGAAACAACACCCAAAAAAATTAAATATCCCCAAGCACTTATGAGCACTACTGTCTGACGCTCCTTAATTCACTTAATTTTTGGTGCGTTGGCTGCCCCTTTCCCCTCTTTATTTATTGTACAATTATGTACCATATAGTCTCCGAGTAAAGTGGCCCTTCTACTTGAAATGTCCCATTCACTCGGATACCTATTTTAGATCCCTACAAACTTGGAAAAATCTGGCATCGTATTTTTTTTATCCACACAAATACTATCTGTAGATCGATACTAAACTCATCCGCTACATTATTGCACCCGGTGGCCACGAGCGTGGCAACCAAAAATGGCCACAATGTTAACATTTGAATATAGCCATTTTGTTGTCCATTTATATTGGGCACTATTCACATTTTGCCGTTGTTGTTGTTGTTGCTATTTGGCTGTTGGCTTAGTCCGGTACGTTGAGGCGAGGAGCTGTGGTAAAAATACAACTTTTGGCAATTTAATGCAATAATTGCGGCCAATGTTGACAAACCGCAAAAACCACAAAATGACAAAGTCTCAGCCGTGGAACAACTCCCGCGGCGGGTTAGTGTGTTTTATTTTGGCGGTTGGATAAAATAAAGATTGCTCGGTCCGAATAAATTCGTTGATATCCAACTGCAACCATCGTGGTGTGTGCAGAAATGGGTGTGAGCATCGTTGCGCTGCGTTGTGAAGAGACTGTGCAAATGGTAAAAGTAATTGCCGCATAAACGTAGGTTAGGCTGACTCCGATGTGGATTGTCACAGATTTAATGTGAGAGGCCAGCAAAAATAATGTGATGACAATCAGTGGATTGACTTTTTTGCCTTCAAATGTAATTAAATTAAAATTGCGCATTTTATGTGAATGAAGTTGAAGCAGCATGGGGTGAATGTTGCAAATGACACAATGTAAGTAAGTCAACATTTCGGAGGTGATGTTTTGCTATTTGGTTGGAAATCAGTTTAAACTTCTATGTCGAGAGATAAAAACAAGTAAGGATGGGCTAAAGTAAGCCAAAGCCGACCTTTTGATACCCTACACCACATTGGATATGCAGGCTAAGTCGTTGAATTTAAAATTTGCTTAAATGTGATATGGAGAATTTCGATCAAAATCCGTACATATTGAAGAGTAAATCGTTGGGCAAATTTTTGAGAAGATTGATTGATAAATGGGCTAGCAAAGTCCATTAAAGTGAAAATCGGAAGATGCATATATGTGGGAGCTATATCTAAAACTGATCAAATTCATCAGAAGAGTTATAGGAGAAAACTTTTGTGCCAAATTCTGTGAAGATCCGTTAACAGATTACCTAATTATTGAGTATTATTCAAAATCGGACGAAAATATATATGGGAGGTATATCTAACGCAACAGTGGTGGAAGTTCTGAATCCTGAATATGGTCCGGTTCTTGAAGAAAACCGGACCTTGAAGAAAATACTGCAGTAGTGGTTCCTCGACTAAACAGTGCCAAGCCAAGAGGCAAACAGCGATCGCCATGGTGGAACCCAGAGCTTATTGGTCTAAGGAAGGACTGCAGAAAACTCTTCAATAAAGCAAAAGCCACAAGATCACCAAACTATTGGAATATATAACGGGTTTAGCTAAGAAAATATAAGGGCGAGCTGCGAAAGTCTTAGAACAATTTCTGGGTGGAATTTTACACCTACGACGAGGATAAATCTGAGGCCTCTAGGCTAAGGAAGATTCTGTCCTCGAGACATATTACGTTGGGGTTTCAGAAGTCAGAAAATGTATGGACAATGTCTAGTGAGGAAACACTAGATCTACTCGTTGATACAAATTTCCCGGGAAACTCTCCAGCGGGCAACATGGCCCCAGAAGAGGTTGTCACTGGTATACATTCGTCGGAGGCTATTAGGGAAGTTGTGTCTGAGCCTAAAATCCTTTGGGCGATAAACAGTGTCGACTACTTTAAGTCGCCAGGCCCTGATTATGTATTCCCGCTTGAATTACAAGCTGTGTCTGATAGACTGATTCCTTGGCTTAGGGAGATATACTCTGCTTGTATCAGCATGTCATATAAAACAGTGGGATGGAGGGACACGAAGGTCATTTGCATTCCGAAAACAGGAAAACCTTACCACACGAAGGCGAAAGATTTTCGTCCTATTAGTCTGTCATCCTTTATGCTGAAGACTCTTGAGAGGTTGATGGAAACATATCTTAGGGCAAAGATCTCTGGAGATCGCCTGTCGCAGCAGCATATTGCAAAGGCAAGTCCACTGAAACAGCCCTTCACGACCTAGTCGGCTACATAGAGGGTTCTCTCGCTGTCAAAGAATATACCACAGTAGCATTTCTTGACATTGAAGGTGCTTTCAATAATTTAAAAACGATGTCAACGATGAAGGAGTTGGATTTTCTCGGCATCGGCTCTACCGTAAGAAAGTTTATTAATAACTTACTTACTAAAAGGTGCATTACGGCAGTCTTGGGATCTGTGGATTTAAAAAGATGGGTCAGCAGAGGAACTCCTCAAGGAGTTGTACTGTCTCCTCTACTTTGGAATATAGTCATTAACAATATATTGGGTTGCCCAAAAAGTAATTGCGGATTTTTCATATAGTCGGCGTTGACAAATTTTTTCACAGCTTGTGACTCTGTAATTGCATTCTTTCTTCTGTCAGTTATCAGCTGTTACTTTTAGCTTGCTTCAGAAAAAAAGTGTACAAAAAGTATATTTGATTAAAGTTCATTCTAAGTTTTATTAAAAATGCATTTACTTTCTTTTAAAAAATCCGCAATTACTTTTTGGGCAACCCAATATTATTGTCCCTGGAAGAAAATGGCGTAAAAGTGGTTGTGTATGCTGATGGCATGGGAATTGCGGTTAGGGGAAAGTTTTCCAGCACTCTAAGAGATATATTGTACTTCAGGAAGCTCTACGTGCAACAGCAAAGTGGGCTACCGAAAGTGGTCTAGGTATAAATCCGTGCAAGACAGAAGTAGTTCTTTTTAGCAGGAGATACAAGTTGCCTGCAGTGCAGCCTGTTTCCTTGGGTGAAAAGAATGTTCCATTTACAGAAAGCGCAAAATACCTGGGTGTTTTGCTGGACAGGAAACTGAACTTCAAATCAAACATTTTGGAGAGGGCTAGAAAGGCAACTCTTGCGCTACACACCTGCAAGAGAGCCATTGGCAAAAGTTGGGGGTTTAGACGGCGCATCATGCACTGGGTGTATGCTACAGTTGTGAGACATATAATGCTATATGGTGTTGTGTTCTGGTGGATTGCGCTTTAAAAGTCCACCTACTGTTAAATAGTCAACCAGATCCAAAGGATGGCTTGTTGTGCATCACAGCCGCACTGAGGACGACACCATCTGATGCACTGAAATTAATGCAACATCTTATGTCTCTAGACATTGTGGCTACCCTAATTGCAGCGAACACTGTCGTGAGGTTAAGGGAGCTTTCTCATTGGTCATGTGGCGGCTACGGACACTGTGTTATTCTTGATACAATATCCGATGTTCCAGGCAGGATCGATTACAACCTACCTGAGCCGCTTTTTGATAAAAATTACCATTCCTGATAGAACCGATTGGCAGTGCGATATCCCTGGTAACAGAAGTTACATAGAATACTATACGGATGGTTCCAAACTAAACGAATAGGTAGGCTTTGGGTGTACTCTAAAGATCTAGAACTGGTCATATCGAAAAGGCTACCCGACCACTGCAATCTGTATCAAGCGGAGATCCTTGCAATTAAGGAAGTGGTGGAATGGCTCAGATATAGTGTCATTACGACGATTGGCATAAAAATTCTCAGACAGCCACTAAATCCCTAGAGAACTTATTTCTGAACACAAAAACCACCCTCGACTATAGCAGATCACTCAACGAGATGGCTGAGCAGTTCAAAATTCACCTGTTCTGGGTGCCGGGCCACAGAGATATTCCAGGGAATTGTAAAGCGGACGAGCTTGAGAGACTAGGAAGAGACTACTTTACACATTTTAGGGAACTTGAATCTGCGGGTATACCTCTACCGACATGTAAGCTAAGTTTTCAGGACCAGGCCCGAAGGACAACGAATGATAGATGGTCACAAAGAGGGAGCTGTGAGCATTCCAAAACAATGTGGCCTAATCTAGACGTGAAGAGGTCTGCTACTTTCCTGTCATTGGCTAGAACAGACGTCTCAGTCATTGTGTCCGTTATGACAGGTCACTGTCTAATCGGAAAACATGCCTACAGACTGAAGGTTGCCAGCAACGACTTCTGCTGAAGCTGTGAGAACATCGAAGAAGAAGAGACTATAGAACACCTTCTGTGTGTGTCCCTCACTGTCAGTCAGAAGGAGTTCCACTATATTTCATTTCTTCGAGAACCTCTCTGATTTAGCGGATGTGAACATTTACAAGTTATTAGGCTTTTTTAAGCGAACTGGATGGTTCAACGGTAGGAACTGGAAGGCATCGTCCTTCTTCTTCCTCCCTGTGGTATCACAATGGACGAAAACGTCTAAATGAGTCTGATGGCAGACTGCCACTTAAACCTAACCCTTATCTAAATCTGAACCGATTTCTATTAAATTCAGTAGCAATACCGGGACTCATAAGGCGATCCTTTGTGCCAATTTTAGTGTTTTGCGGTTAACAAATGACTAAATTATTGCAACGATAGTCCAAATCGGACGAAAATATGTATGGGAGCTATATCTAACTCTGAACTGAGTTCTATGAAATTTACCAGTAATGTCGAGACTTATAAGAGAATCCCTTGTACAAAATTTCTTGAGAATTGGTTTACAAATGACGATATAAATGCAATTTTTGTCTAAATCGGGCGAACATATATATGGGAGCTATATCTAAATCTGAATCGATTTGTTTCAATTTCAATAGGCTTTGCCTCTAGGTCCAAAAAAAACGCTTGTGCCAAATTCGATGACGATCGGATGGAAATTGCGACCTGTACTTTGTACTCAAATCAACATGGACAGACAGACAGACGGATAGACAGACAGGCGGACAGACCGACGGAAATAGCTTAATCGAATCAGAAAATGATTCTGAGTCGATTGGTATACTTATCAATGGGTCTATCTCTGAGGTGCACCCTTCTCACGTAAGGGGCCTCCTTTTTGTAACCAAGTCCGAACAGCTACACCTTTTTGGAGAGAAGTTTTACATGGCATAGCACATGACAAATGTTGCCAGCATTGGGAGGAAAAAACCTTCGCCGAAAATTTTTTCTGATGTTCTCGACAGGATTCGAACCCAGGCGTCCAGCGTAGCAGGCGTTCAGCGTCACAGGCGTTCAGCGTCACAGGCGTTCAGCGTCACAGGCGTTCAGCGTCGCAGGCGTTCAGCGTCGCAGGCGTTCAGCGTCGCAGGCGTTCAGCTTCGCAGGCCTTCAGCGTCGTAGGCGTTCAGCGTCACAAGCGTTCAGCGTCGCAGGCGTTTAGTGTCGTAGGCGTTCAGCGTCGCAGGCGTTCAGCGTCGCAGGCGTTCAGCGTCGCAGGCGTTCAGCGTCGCAGGCGTTCAGCGTCGCAAGCGTTGAGCCACAGTAGTAGCGTAGGGTATAACAAGTAGAATTGTAACAAGTTCGGCGGGGCCGAATCTTGTTACAGGCGTTCAGCTTCGCAGGCCTTCAGCGTCGCAGGCGTTTAGCGTCGCAGATGTTTAGCGTCGCAGGCGTCCAGCGTCGCAGGCGTTCAGCGTCGCAGGCGTTCAGCGTCGCAGGCGTTCAGCGTCGCAGGCGTTCAGCGTCGTAGGCGTTCAGCGTCGCAGGCGTTCAGCGTCGCAGGCGTTCAGCGTCGCAGGCGTTCAGCGTCGCAGGCGTTCAGCGTTGAGCCACAGTAGTAGCGTAGGGTATAACAAGTAGAATCGTAACAAGTTCGGCGGTGCCGCATCTTGAGAACCTTTATGGATCTTACCTAAAGTTTAAACAAATATACTTTAAATAGAAAATGTCGACCAAATGAGCCAAAAATTAAAGCTTCTTGGGACCCTAGTAAAATAATCAGAAGAACGGTTTATGTGAAATCTTATTTGGACTATACTTACCACGGAAGCTGGAAATCTTAACAGAACACTGTATGCTAAATTTCAGCCATATTGGCTATCCGTGACTGCTTCATTTTCCCTCATATCAAGCATTGAAAGTGTGTTCAGTGACCACTGGTCATCATTAAAATGCATATCTCCTGTTAACCTTTGATTCTTTCCCTTTGAGTACTACAAAATATTGCTACGCATTAGTGTCCGCTTAGCTGAATATTTACAATTCCACCCAAACATCATTAGGAAAATCCTAAACATCACCACCATGTGCATTAAAGTTTTGTTAATGCCTATTGTGGACTCTTATCAGCCGACTTAATGGGCACACTGTTGTGCGTATTCGCTTTCAAGGATTTTGGCTGTCAGGAGTTGTGTGTTTTTTTTTTCGCCGCCACACCTGAAGTGTAATCATAATCTCCATTTGCACCGCATCTCTTTTGGGCTGGAATTCAAATCCTAAAAATCGTTGCTAAAAGCTAATTACGCAGCGAGTCTTTGGAATTCGTTAACTTTTAAGCACGGAATACGTAATCCAGTATTCGGAACACTGGCCATGGTGTTGCATGTTTCAAAATGGGTCTGTCAATTATATAAAACACAGTGAGGGTTTTGGATATTAGCGAAGCTTAAGAACAAAAGTCAATGCATAAGTACAGTAATGTAAATGAAAATTTACCCATATCAATGAGCGCTGTTCGATTCAAGTTTATGCGCATTGCTAAGGAGCCTCCTTTATATAGACGAGTTCGAACGGCGTGTCTGAGTGCAGAGGTTCCGCACTTGAGTAGAATTTTTTTCCATGGCATAGTACCTCACAAATATTGCCAGCATTAGGAGGAGGGGATAGCCACCGCTGAAAAAATTTTTAGATATTCTAGCCAGGTTTCGAACCCAGGCATTCAGCGTTGCCTCTGCGCTACGTTGGCTTGTGTAACGAAATTTTATGAAAAGGCACCTTCGTTACTATGTTGTTTTTCTGTAAAGGTTAGGTTAGGTCGAAAAGAGAGTACGGATATTAATCCGCCCCATGCCACTATGGACATACACCTAAAAGCCTTTCTACTCAAAACCATGGAATGTATTGTGGACACCATGAGCAGCGAAGTGCTCAAATATAAACAGCCTGCCTATGTCAAGATAAGGTCTGTGGAGAATGCCCTGCACGAGGTTGTGCATAAAATAGACGAGAAGTTTCAAACCGTTTAAGTCACTCTAAGACCTGATGCAATATTTCCGGCGATACTACAGAAGTAGGCAGACTATCTGGCTTCCCATCTGGCAAATATTTTCACAGCATGCCTGGGACTTGCATATACTCCGCAAGCCTGGAGGAGGCAAGGGTGCCCGGCAAGGCAAGATATGCGACACCAAAGGCCGACAGACCTACTCAAACCATGGAAGGTATTGTCGCCACCATTGGGAGTTCGGTCTATATGGCATTTGTATCGAAATATAGACGGATTTTAACCATACTCGGTGCGAATGCCAAAGGGTCTAACGCAGCTCATTGTGCCTACTTTCAGCAAAATCTGTTAATTAATTCAACTTTTGTGGGCCTAAAACTTAAAACCGGCAGATTGGCATATATGACAGCTATATCCAAATCTGGATCGATGCGGTCGCATTGAACAACTCGCCAAATTTCAGCGAAATTGGACAATACGTGCGACCTTTTTGGGCACGAGACCTAAAATCGAGAGATCGGTCTATATGGCAGCTATATGCAAATCTGATGTGGAGGGCCCCTACACAATTCCCTGACCCAAATTTCAGCGAAATCGGATAATAATGAGATTCAGATTTCGTGATCTGAGTCCGCGAACCTTGTTACTTCATAAGCACGGTTCTTGAACGAGGGTCTCATTAGTGTCATCTTTCCCCATAGCTCTCAGCAGCTCATCCGTGGCTGCCTCCGAGTGGTACAGGTTAATCTGCACTAGCTTCAGGCAGCCCATGTCCCCTAGTACCCTGGGTGGAGTCGTCTTCATCGGCGGGCAGGACCATTGTCACATGGTTTAAGCCGAACTTGACCTCTCCCAGCGAGAACTTCAGGAGTGACAAGGATTCTGAACCAACCCTGATACAAAGGTCCTTGCTGTTACCTTTATCCCTCGCCCGTCCCCTAACAATTGTTCAGCTCTCCGATAGCAGATGCTTATTCTGCCCTTTAAGCAGCCTGAGTATAGCTTCGTCCTCCTGGAGGGGGGAATCCACACCCGCAGCGTCGTCCAGCGGGGGATCTGATCAATCACCAGCTCTATCTTCATACCAGGCCAAAGGGGGTTAAGGCCACTTATGCAGGTCGAAAGAAAATTCAGAGCTTTCTTATTAACGCATCCGATGACTTTTTCGTACTTCTGCCACTTGGCACCATCGAAAGCCACGAAGAAGTCATCTTCGCCTTTTTCGATGGCTTCCCATAGTGCTCAGAGAATCTTCTCTTTAACTTGTAACCATCTCTCAGTGGATGGCCGGCCTTCAGGATTGCTCCGGTCCAGGTTAGCCACCTGTAATTCAGGCGCTGGTGACAAGCTGGCCCTTTTGCTATCAGGCGCCTGTGTATCGCCAGATCGCCGCCGTTTATTCCGTGGATTGGGCTTGTCATTTGATTGGCATACCCTTGTCAGGAGGACACTCTCCTGACCACCCTTCCTGGCTCTAGCGGAAGGATCAACGAAAGTCCTTGGCTTAACAGTTTTGCCCTTTTCTGGGCCTGGTATTATGCACGCGGTGCTTCCACTGGCGGTCTCGGTATTGTTTGTAGTGTATGCTGTAGTTGTTATAGTGTTCGCGTCGGTGTCAGTTCCAGTATCTTCCGATGTAGTAGAGGGCAGCATACGTTCCACGGCATTAGTATTCATCATAGACTCGTACTACCTGACGTGGAACCTATGCTTGCGCATCAAACGCTTGTCACGGATCGTCAGAGTGGATGACTCTAGACCCTCCATCTTCCTCAGATACCGTAACGAATGTTTGTAGCCTCCTTCCCGTTTCTGCTCGTCCGTTTTCTGTACTTTCCTCCTGCCCCCTCTGAGAGGTTAGCGCCACTCCACCAGGAATTAAGGTTCCGTCTGCTGTCGATTCTAAGGAGATTTTTCTGGACTTCCTCTTCATTCGTTTTATAAAGCTGTATCGCTCCAACTCCCAAAAGTTCATCGAAGCGTTTCGGGTCGACGCAGTCCGAGTAAAGGGCGTTGGCGACGAATGCGCATGCAACACTGTGGAACAGCGAAACCTTCGGTAGGACGGTCGTTATAATATGGTGAAAAATACATCATTTATTCCAACGCCACTCCACCAGGAGTTAAGGTTCCGTCTGCTGTCGATTCTAAGAAGATTTATCTGGACGTCCTCTTCATTCGTTTTATAAAGCTGTATCGCTCCAACTCCCTAAAGTCCATCGCTGGAATCCTCGCAAGGGAGCAAGTCAATGTTGTCTTTTCGGGTCAGTATATTGTGTTGAGTTTGGGTAAAGTGTTTGTAGTGTACCTATTTGCGGTGTATACATGAGATTGGGACCTGCAGATATTGAATCCCTGCCGAACCTATTGGATTCAGGGTGCTGGACCACTGACCACCTGCAGAGTTACTCTTTGTAAGAGTCTCACTCATGTTTGTATTTTTGGGATAACTTTTAGTTCAGTTGGAATCCGGAGTCACCAAGGAAACCATGGCGCCCTTGGGCATTATGATTTCCCAGTTGAATGCACCGACCCTAGATTCAATCCTTAAGCCCCCGCATCGCGACAAGATTGTTACCCCGCGCGGGGAGATCTCACATTTTCTAATTTCTTCCCTTTCTCTCTATAGGGTACCACAATGGTCCAAACTGGCTTCCGAGAGAACTCACCTTTGGTAGGCGACCCATTCAACCTAACCTTGTAGGGTCGGAAAAAGTTATGTCGTTGTGTGGCAAAGGGAATGACTAAATGAATATACCTCCTATCCTATGGTGGTTGGTATAAAAACCTCATGTTTTTAACAGCTGACGACTGAAAAGAGAAACGTGTTCAATTGCATCAACTCTCTTTGGAAATGTTTAATAAAATTTTATGTTTTCACTCAATTTTTTTTTTCGATCGGTAATAATTTCCCTGACCCATACTGTTTAATCAAAAAAAAAAAAAACCAAAATGTATTTCGTACCGTTGCATACATTTGCTCTGGTGGTATTTGACAATGCACTTGGTTCCTTCTTTCAAACTTTCCACGGTTATCATCTACACATCCGTGTTGTAATACGCTACATTACCCATTGACAAAGGGCTTAACTCTTTCGCTTGTATGGCAGTCAATTATTACCGCGCTATGTACTTTACATTGCATGTCGATATGCAGAAAGGGAACCACATAGGCACATAGAACTCAAAACATGGTACAATGACGGCAATATCAGTAGTCAGTGATTTATGATTGCATCAACTTGCCATTAAGAGGGAGAAAAACAAAGGCATTTGCCAATGTTTCAAACTGTTTCGGGACTGGTTTTGTAAAACGACACTTAGAAAGGAAGTGGCAACAGATATCAAAGCATTTTTAAAATTGGGGGAAAATGCTTAAAGCAAAGGAAACAAAACGACTATACTTTTGAGACTTTCACAGCCGTAGAAAAAATCAAGGAGGCCCCCGCAGTCCAGAGGTTAGCATGTCTGCCATACCACTGAATGCCTGGTTCCAATCCTGGCGAGAACATCAGAAAAAACTGTTAGCGGTGGTTATCCCCTCCTAATGTTGGCAACATTTGTTAGGTACTATGCCTTGTAAAACTTCTCTCCAAAGAGGTGTCGCATTGTGCCACGCCCTTCGGACTTGGCTATAAAAAGGAGGCCCCTTATCATTGAGCTAAAACTTGAATCGGACAGCTCTCATTGATTTGTAAGAAGTTTGCCTTTGTTCCTTAATCGATTTTTCATGGGCAAAATTAGCAATTTTTGAAAAAATCAAGGACGGCGTTGACATAGTGACCACATTTGTTCATAAATGTGAATAAACACACAGATGTTATCAGACGAATCACAAATGTTCATAAACCAACGACAGTTTTTGTGAATGAAACGTCCACAGCCGCTCACATTGTGACAAGGTCTAGTGCACACATAGTTCTTTAAGGAATTGCAAAAAGTTTATTTGCGCTGCTATGTATCGAACATGTGTTCCAGGCAATTTTTGAAAAAATCAGGGACGGCGTTGACATAGCGACCACATTTGTTTATAAAAATGAACCAACACACAGATGTTATCAGATCAATCACAAATGTTCATAAACCAACGATAGTTTTTGTGAATGAAACGTCCACAGCCGCTCACATTGTGACAAGGTCTAGTGCACACAGCCTACATACAATGTTTTTAGAGTCATTTAAACTTAAGATTAGTATGATATTCATTACGGTAAGTGCATGAAAAAACAATGCTTGTTTAAATCAGTAAGGAAAGGCAAAAGTATGGCGGAGCCGACTATATAATACCCCCACACCTATTTTTAAATTATAAATTTGGGCAATAGATGTATGTGAGAGCTATATCTAAATCAAAACTGATTTTTTTCGAACAGATTGTTTGAAAATTGTAAGAATTATGTCCACATAAATGCAAATCCGGCGATAAATATATATGGGAGCTATATCCAAATCTGAACCGATTCTGATGCAATCTTGCAGACATGTTAAGATAAGAAATAAAACAATCTTTACCAAATTTCGTGGATATTGGTTGAAAACTGTAGTTACTACGGTCATTTTAGAACAAATCCGGCGATAAATATATGTGGGTGCTATGGTTGCCCAAAAAGTAATTGCGGATTTTTTAAAAGAAAGTAAATGCATTTTTAATAAAACTTAGAATGAACTTTAATCAAATATACTTTTTTTACACTTTTTTTCTAAAGCAAGCTAAAAGTAACAGCTGATAACTGACAGAAGAAAGAATGCAATTATAGAATCACAAGCTGTGAAAAAATTTGTAAACGCCGACTATATGAAAAATCCGCAATTACTTTTTGGGCAACCCAATATATGGGTGCTATATCCAAATCAGAACTAACTTTGATGAAATCTTGAGTATAGGTTAATATCAGTAACGCAACAGTTCGTGCCAAATTTCGTGCAGATCGATTGAGAATTGTAGTTACTAAGGCCATTTTAGTACAAATCGGGCGATACATATAAATGGGACCTATATCTAAATCTGATCCGGTTTTTACCAAAATCAATAGCGTTCGTCCTTCAAACAAAAAAGTTACATGTGCAAAATTTCGTGACGATTGGACAACAAGTACGACCTGTATCTTGATTACAAGAATACCTGGACTCACAGACGGACACGGCTAAATCGAAGTGATTCTGAGTCGATCGGTATACTTATCAATGGGCCTATCTCTTCTCCTTCTTAGCATTGCAGACAAATGCACAAACTTATAATATCCTGTACTACCGTGGTGGTGTTTGGGTATAAAATCATCCGCTCTGGTCAACGATATATCCAACAACGTCTGTTTATGTTAACAAGTAAAAGCTCGCTAAGTTCGGCCGGGCCGAATCTAATATACCCTCCACCATGGGTCGCATTTGTCGAGTTCTTTTCCCGATATCTCTTTTTAGAACCATATTTTGGGTCACGTGTCGGGAGGCCTAAAACTACTCACTGTTTAAAATTTCAGCAAAATCGGATGAAAATTAAGTTCTTTTGGCCATTAGACCCTTTATCGGAAAATCGGTCTATATAGCAACTATATCCAAATATGATCCGATTTGGCCCGTTCAAGGACTTAACCAGTGTGTATCAGAATATCTCAATTTTTGAAGGCTGTAGAGTGAAAACAACAGACGGAGGGTCAGACGGATAAACGGACTGACGGACAGACACACGGACATCGTTAAATCGTCTTAGATTTTTACGACGATCCAAAATATTTATACTTTGTAGGGTCGGTAATTGAAATTTCAATGTGTTGCAAACGGAATGACTAAATGAGGGTTTTCTAACCCTACAGCAGGGTTAAGCCCATAAAAGCTGAATTTATTACCAGATTTCGCCGGAATTTGACACATTGACTAATATTAGGCCACCGTTCATCCGAACAGTATACGGTTCAGATCAGTCTATATTTATATATAGATACCATATAGGCCAATCTTCCATATTAGGGTCTTAGTCCCATAAAATCCGGAGTTGTTGCCCGATTTCACTGAAACTGTGACTTGTATAAAAATTCTCGGAAGCTAAGTCAAATATGATCCAGAGCAGCCCCCATTTGCATACGACAATGGATTTAGTAATGGAGTTGTTATAAAAGAGGATGGTTAATTTGTCCATGGTGGTGGGTATCCAAAGTTCAAAAAATACAAATTTTACCCATGAACATTCCACTAAGGAACAGGGGCAAACTACTCACATATCAATGAGTGCAGTCCGATTCAAGTTTAAGCTCAATGATAAGGGGCCTACTTGTTATAGCCGAGTCCGATCGCTGTGACATAGTACCTCACAAATGTCGGCAGCATTAGGAGGGGAAAATTTGGCACAGCCAAATTTAAAACGTTTTTATACCCTACACCACAACTGAGGTACAAGTATTATAACTTAGTGCATTTGTTTGTAACACCCAAAAGGAAGAGATATAGACCCATTGATAAGTATACCGATCGACTCAAAATCAGTTTCTGATTTGATTTAGTTATGACTGTCTGTCTGTCTGTCCGTCTGTCTGTCCGTCTGTCCATGTTAATTTATGTATAAAGTACAGGTCGCAATTTTCATCCGATTGTCTTCAAACTTGGTACGGGCATGTTATTCGGCCTAGAGACGAAGCCAATTGAAATTGGAAAAAATCGGTTCAGATTTGGATATAGTTCCCATATATATATTCGTCCGATATGCAGTAATACAGCAATGCAATGGTCATCTGTAAATCGATTCCCTCGAAATTTGGCAGGAAGGATTTGCTTACGACTCTCGATGTTACTGGTGGGTTTCATAAAAGTCGGTTCAGATTTGGATATAGCTCCCATATATATGTTCGTCCGATTTGCAGTATCACAGCAATAAAATTGTCATTTGTTAACCGATTATCACAAAATTTGGTAGGAAGGATTTTCTTATGGCTCCCGATATTACTGGTGAATTTCACAAAAATCGGTTCAGATTTGGATATAGCTGCCATATATATGTTCGTCCGATTTGCAGTAATACTGCAATAAAATGGTCATTTGTTGACCGATTCTCCCGAAATTTGGCAGGAAGCATTTGTTTACGACTCTCGATGTTACTTGTGAATTTCATAAAAATCGGTTCAGATTTGGATATAGCTCCCATATATATGCTCGTCCGATTTGCAGTAATACCGCAATAAAATAGTCATATGTTAACCGATTCTCTCGAAATTCGACAGGAATGATTTGCTTCTCGATGTTACTGCTCTCGATGTTACTGGTGAATTTCATAAAAATCGGCTCAAATTTGAATATAGCTCACATATATATGTTCGTCCGATTTGCCGTAATACAGTAATAAAATGGTCATCTATTAACCGATTCTCTGGAAATTTTGCAGGGAGGATTTTCTTAAGACTCTCAATATTACCGGTGAATTTCATAGAAGTCGGTTCATATTTAGATATAGTTCTCGTATATATATATATATATATATATATATATATATATATATATATATATATATATATATATATATATATATATATATATATATATCCCGATTTTCACTCCTAGACCCACTGCAAGCGCATTTATTGAGCAATCTTCCCAAAATTTTGTACAGCGCTTTCCTCTATGACTTCCAAAATATCCATAAAGTTTGGTCGAAATCTGTTCAGATTTACATTTAGATTTATTCATTATATGATACTTACCTTATTAAAAACAAATCTTCTTCGCTTTCTTTACAAAAAAAAAAATCGAATGCAAAGTGTATAAGGAAAAAAAATTTCTTAATTTAATGTATTTAAATGCTTTCGTTACAACTTAATTGTAAAAATTGTCATATTGATCTGTGGTGATGCTTTGTTGCTTAGTCTTTGTGCTTCATATAATGCCCTCCGTGGCAATTTACTGCTTGATCAAAACCTCATAATCGCTAAGTCGTATTTCACGTCCTCCATAGGGTATGAATAGACATCTCTGAGTAACTGATACCAGACCAGGTGTATGACTTCCATGATGATGACCACGACCCACAAACAGGGGCTCACCATTGCGCGAACGTCCAGTCGAAACAGCATTTGGGGGAATCACATGATGATGGGTCTTCACCCAAGCATAACCGGGTCCACACAACACCTCAAAGTTGCGTTTATTGATCTCATAGCCTCCGTAACAGACATAGCAACATCCCTTGCTGGGTATAAACTTGGCGGGCAACAATTCACCCTCATGCATGGCTCTAGCCACATATATGACAGCACGATCAGTATCATGGCCAGCCACAACTGCACCAGGAGGAGTATAATTGGGTGTAGAAGCCACCCAGTTATTGACGTGTTCAAAAACCAGCACCTCATAGGTGTTCAAGCGCACTTCCTGACCCCCAAACGGTATATACAAGCAACCATGGGAGGGATGAATTTTACCCACACACAAGGAGCCAGCATGATGGCCACGACCCACATACAAGGGCTCACCGGTGCGTGTTGTACCACTGCGTACAGCGTTGGGAGGTACTGCTCCATTGTAGCAGGGCTGCCAGCCGTAGCCTTGGCCTACCAAAATTTCATAATGTTGTTTGCAATGCTCTATGCCGCCATAGGCAACATAGGCGTGACCTTTGCTGGGCACTACCTTAGCCGGCAAATTGTCACCTTCATGAAAGGCACGGCCTACATACATGGGGGCACCATCACAATCATGGCCGCCAATAACGGCCATAGGTGGTAGGGGACATCCGGGAGATGAGTGTACCCAAGTTGTTTCTGTGGAAAAAATTTTCAAATTAGTAAATAAACCTTATCAAAATGTCTTCAATCATATGGCAATGGTCTTAGACCCATCATTCTAGGCATAAATGTTAAGTTTTTGGGTTATAAATTCAAAATTGCCAGCTTTGAATCGAATTTTGTGTGAATAATTTGAGTAATTTGTTATAAAGTCTGATTCGTTAAATAATTGCCATTTGCTTATCGTGCTGTAGGTGATAAAGTTAAGGTGCAAACAACAACAACAACAACTAGCACTGGTATATAAACGTACGATTATTATATACAATATGGCCCGGCTGGCAGGAACCTAAAAAAGATCAAAACAAAAAAAAAAAGAACACAAAAAATTTACGATTACAAATAAACAAAAGTGCGGTTATTACAAGGTAAGATCGTGAAAGTGACAAACAGAGATATAGACAGACAGGTGCGAAAATATGAAAGCAAATAATAAATATCACGAGTAAATAGAGTTGAATGGATGAAGTCGAAGAAGGCCAGTGGGTTAACCAAAAAAAAAAAATCCGTTAAGGAAGGGCAAAAGTCGGTCGGTGCCGACTGTATAATACCCTACACCTACCCTATAAGTACAATGTGGGAGCTATATCCAATTCTGTACTAATTTTGATGGACCTCGGGGGGCAAATATGTTCAAACTGTAATAACTACGGTTGAAAATTGCCCAAAATCTGACGAACATATTGTTGCCCAAAAAGTAATTGCGGATTTTTTAAAAGAAAGTAAATGCATTTTTATTAAAACTTAGAATGAACTTTAATCAAATATACTTTTTTTACACTTTTTTTCTAAAGCAAGCTAAAAGTAACAGCTGATAACTGACAGACGAGAGAATGCAATTACAGAGTCACAAGCAGTGAAAAAATTTGTCAACGCCGACTATATGAAAAATCCGCAATTACTTTTTGGGCAACCATATATGGGAGCTATATCCAAATCTGAACCGATTTTTCAACAATTTCAACAGGCTTCGTCTCTAGATCGAAAAACATTCCTGTATCAAATTTGAAGACAATCGGATGAAAACTGCGACCTGTACTTTGTACACAAATTAACATGGACCAAAGGACAGACAGACATGCGGACGGACCAGCGGACGAACAGACAGACATGCGGACATATCATAAGAAGGAGGATGGGTATGGCTACAGTTCCATTTTTGAAAAGTTTAGGGGTGTTTAGGGGAAGGAAGGGAAGGAGAATGGGTATGGCCATAGTTCCGTTTTTGAAACAAGAGTAAAGTTCAGGGGTGTCTTGGACCACCTGGCTGTGGGACAGTTTTCAGATGGAATCTTATGTATCCTCTGTTTGAGAACGGCGAAACTTCGGTTTTTCACCAATTTCAAATATCGTTCAGTCTGTTCGAATTCCACGCACTGTACGGTGCGAGAGTATGGTCTGCCTATGCTATAAGATAAACGTTATCAATATCTTTCGCTAAAGATTTATATGTCATTGCACATAGCATTTGCGTTATCATATCAATAATCTGGAATGGGATTGAAAATTGTTTATGTATACTAACGTTATCAGCGTGTTTTTATACCCATCACCATGGGATGGGGGTATACTAATATAGTCATTCCGTTTGTAACACCTCGAAATATTCGTCTAAGATCCCATATCGTCTCGACGTTCTGAGTCGATCTAGCCATGTCCGTTCGTCCATCCTTCTGTCGAAATTACGATAGAACGATCGAACGTGTAAAGCTAGCCGCTTGAAATTTTGCACAGATACTAAATACTGCTGTAGGTTGTTGGGGATTGCAACTGGGCCATATCGATTCAGATTTAGATATATCTCCCATATAAACCAATCTCCTGATTTGACTTATTGAGCCACTAAAAGCCTAAATTTCCATCCGATTTGACTGAAATTTGGCACATAATGTTTCGTTATGACTTCCAACAACTGTCCTAAGTACGGTTCAATTCGGTCAAGAACCTGATATAGCTCCCATATAAACCGATCTGCCGACTTGACCTTTTTAAGCCTTTAGAAGCCTCAGTTTTAGTCCGATTTGGATGAAATTTTGTACGTAGTGTTCTGTTATGTCTCTTAACAACGGTGCTAAGTACGTTCCAAATCGATCTAGAACCTGGTATAGCTCCCATATAAACCGATCTCCCGATTTGACTACTTGAGCACCTGGAAACCTCAATTTTTGTCCGATTTGGCTGAAATTTTGCACATAGTATTCTGTTAGGACTCCCAACATCTGTGCCAAGTACGGTCCAAATAGGTCTATTATAACCAGATATAGCTCCCATGGGTTAGGGGAATCCTTGGTGGTGGGTTCCCAAGATTGGGTCCGGCCGAACTTAGCCCGCTTTTACTTGTTTTTCGATAGGACTTAAATGGTCGCTACTACAGACTTTAAGGGCCATATCGGGTGAAAGATATATCAGAGATATATCTAAATCTGGACCTATTTTGATGAAATTTCGCATATATATTGGGACATCAGAAACACACACTTCATGCCAAATTTGGTAAAGATCGGACCTACATTGTGGCTTCTGCCTTAGTAGGCCAAATCGGATGAAAGATAGCCAAAAGTCGGGCGGTATCGACTATATCATACCCTACACCTACCCTACAATAATATTTTCGGGCAATAGATATATGTTTATGAGAGTTATATCTAAATCTGAACCGACTTTTTTCGAACAGTTCGTTTAAAAATTTTTGTTACTACGGCCACATCACAGTGCAAATCTGGCGAAAAATTTATATGGGAACTATATCTATATATCTGAACCGATTTTGATGAAACCCCGCAGATATGTTAAGATCAATAACAAAACAATGCGTGTAAAATTTTGTGCAGATCGGTTGAAAATTGGAGGCCATTTCTTATACTAATTTCATTTGAGTCCCATATTGTCGTGGTTGGTCTAAATATATGATTGGTAGGTTTTAGGGTGGGGTAGCCCCCCCCCCCCCCCCTAGGTTCCCCATCCGAAATTTGGATACCAAATTTTTATTTTTAGGATACTTTATGAGAGCACACAAAATTTCGCTTAAATTGCGCCACCCATCTCCGAGATCTGGCGTTTCTGAAAATTAGGGTAAGGGGGAGGATCCATTTAAGAGTACATCGGGCGATACATATATGTGGTAGCTATATCTAAATCTGAACCGATTTTGGTGAAATCTCGCAGATATGTTAAAATCAGTAGCAAAATAATTCGTGCCAAATTATGTGCAGATCGGTTGAAAGTTGGAGTTACTTAGGGCATTAAAGTGGAAATTGGGCGATACATATATATGGGAGCTATATGTAAATCTGAACCGATTTTTACAAAAATCAATGGGGTTCGTCCATGACCCAAAAAACTGACATGTACAAAATTTCGTGATAATTGGACAACAATAATTACCTTGGTTGCAAGAATACATGGCCCACACATACGGACAGACGGACATGGCTAAATCGAATCGGAAAGCGATTCTGAGTCGATCGGTATCCTTATCAACGGGTATAGCTCTTCTTCTTTTTAGCATTTCAAACAATTTCATAAACTTATAATACCCTGTACCACAGTGAGGGTGTAGAGTATAAAAACACTTGATGCCAAATTTGGTAAAAATCAGACCAAAATTGTGATTTCTACAGCCTTAAAAGGGCATATCGGATAAAAGATATATATGGGAGCTATAGCTAAATCTGGACCGATCGATAGCCTTCGTTCTTAGACCAAAAAAAGTGACTTGTGCAAAGTTTTATGAAAATCGGACAACAAATTCGATCAGTACCTGGATTTTAAGAATACATGGACAGACAGACGGAGGGACATAGCTTAATCGAATCAGAAAGTGATTCTGATGGGTCTAGCTCATCTCCTTCTTAGCGTTGTTAACAAATGCACAAAGATATAATACCCTCTACCACAGTGGTGGTGAAGGGTATAAAAATATCTATATATACCTTACGGGGTCGCAGATCAATATTTCGATGTGTTAAGATTGAAATGGCTAGGTTAGGGTACAACCACATATTAAGGTATCTTTGATATATGTGACATGTCGATACAAGTCGCGATAAGGAACCAGATAAGGAACCCGATAAGAAACCAGATAAGGAACCTGTCTATTGCACACAGCTTACATTTCAATGGTTGATACATTATCAGTAACAAATCATTATCATTTTCATTGTCATTATAAAAACGTTTGGTAGCCCAAAGAATCCCTGACTCAAACACAACTTCATCAATAATACCCAACGAACCCATATCAGTGACAACCTTTTCAGGCGCCACGTTGTTCTTTAACATTTTTCCAGGGGCATGTGTCATAAGAAGTACTTGTGTTGCTGCCTCACTAGAAACTATCCATTTATTCTCTCACTTCTGCATGTATCATCTTCTTATATTGAGTTGCCCAAAAAGTAATTGCGGATTTTTCATATAGTCGGCGTTGACAAATTTTTTCACAGCTTGTGACTCTGTAATTGCATTCTTTCTTCTGTCAGTTATCAGCTGTTACTTTAAGCTTGCTTTAGAAAAAAAGTGTAAAAAAGTATATTTGATTAAAGTTCATTCTAAGTTTTGTTAAAAATGCATTTACTTTCTTTTAAAAAATCCGCAATTACTTTTTGGGCAACCCAATATTTGATAGTAGAAAACGAATTTGCTTTAGGACATACCATGGAGCCAAGTGGAGTCCTAAAGCTCCCCATAAACTGAACTTCATTTCCGTTGGGGATAGAGAACGAAATTGATATGTTTTTTCAGTGCAAAGTGCCGGTGACCGCCGCAGCCCCAAAACACCCTCCAAACGGTTCATATTTACCGGCCATGGCAATATGGGGCTCAAATTAAAGGGATTTGGAAGTGCAACACGATTTTGATATCCACATATGAGTCGAATTGTCTGAGGTGCCATCCCTCCACCAGGAACAGAGAAGTGGCAAATTCTCACATGTCTATGAGTGCTTTCCGATTCAAGTTTAAATTCAATGATCAGGAAATTTGTTTATAGCCGAGTCCGAACGGCATTCCGCAATGCGACACCTCTTTGGGGAAATTTTTTTAAATGACCATGCATGACATTGTACCTCGCAGATGTCACCAACATTAAGAGGGGATAAACACCGCTTTGTCCAATGTTTTCGCCAGGATTCGAACGCGTTCAGGGTCATAGGGGAAATTTTTTAAATGACCATGCATGGCATTGTACCTCGCAGATGTCACCAACATTAAGAGGGGATAAACACCGCTTTGCTCGATGTTCTCGCCAGGATTCGAACGCGTTCAGCGTCATAGGGAAAATTTTTTTTAAATGACCATGCATGGCATTGTACCTCGCAGATGTCGTCAGTATTAAGAGGGGATAAACACCGCTTTGTCCGATGTTCTGGCACGAATTCGATATCCGCATTCAGGATATTAGAGAGTTAAAGAAGGCGCAGCGGAGCGGGCCCGGTTCAGCTAGTGCTCTAAATGACCGGATAATACCTATTCAAAATAGGGTCCAATTCTATTGATTTTGTATGCAGTTGCTTTTAAACCCATCACTCAGTTAAACTTTTGAAACTTCTCAATGAGAAAGTTCTTACGCAACGATGTTGAAAAAAAATCGGTGGATTGTAGTACACTTCTTGATATACAGGTCGAACATTATTCCAATCGGTAACCTTAGATGGGTGTATAGCAATTGTCAGGTATTGGGCATTTAAGGTAAGGTACACTTTCTTCCGACTTTTGCCTTTCTTTACGTGGTTTAATTTTCTTGACACTTTAAAGGTTAAAACAATCACAAGAGCATAGTTAAACAACATATTTTTTTTAATGATTTTTTGTGCATTTTAACATAAATGTGCAAAGTGCAATGATAATGGAACTTAAAAAACTTTCACAGCAATTATTTCACAAATATCTCACCCATCATTTTGTCAAGTTTTTATAATATAAAATGTTTTCGAATAAAAAAAATAGTTTCGCACAACTCTGTCGATTTTCACTGGTTCTCTGACCAAAAAACACTAAACATTCGAATTATAATTGTTCACTTATTATTTAAGAAAAAATATGGTATCAGGCAACAGCTGTACTTGTGTCACTTTGGTAAAGATAAGCCTATAATTTCGTTTCGATTCATCATAACCAAAGGGGTAGAGCAACTGACTTATCATATATATAACTGAAATAAGGGGAAAAAACATTGATAAACTTTTTTTTTATTGAACTGTTATCTAGCCCAGCGAATACAACAACAAATTAATGATCACTAGCATTTACTTTCGATGAGTAGTGCAAATTCACTTTAAGGTGCTTCCCACTCGGTGCAGGTGGAATTTGGGAAATATTTGTATCAACTAAAGGGTGATTTTTTTGAGGTTAGGATTTTCATGCATTAGTATTTGACAGATCACGTGGGATTTCAGACATGGTGTCAAAGAGAAAGATGCTCAGTATGCTTTGACATTTCATCATGAATAGACTTACTAACGAGCAACGATTGCAAATCATTGAATTTTATTACCAAAATCAGTGTTCGGTTCGAAATGTGTTCATTCACCGTAACGTTGCGTCCAACAGCATCTTTGAAAAAATACGGTCCAATGATTCCACCAGCGTACAAACCACACCAAACAGTGCATTTTTCGGGATGCATGGGCAGTTCTTGAACGGCTTCTGGTTGCTCTTCACTCCAAATGCGGCAATTTTGCTTATTTACGTAGCCATTCAACCAGAAATGAGCCTCATCGCTGAACGGTGAATGAACACATTTCGAACCGAACACTGATTTTGGTAATAAAATTCAATGATTTGCAAGCGTTGCTCGTTAGTAAGTCTATTCATGATGAAATGTCAAAGCATACTGAGCATCTTTCTCTTTGACACCATGTCTGAAATTACACGTGATCTGTCAAATACTAATGCATGAAAATCCTAACCTCAAAAAAATCACCCTTTATATCAGCAACATGCTCTATTCTCATATATTTCAACCCCATATTGCCATTGGCCTCGAAATTGGATATCAAATTCTTTTCTATTCTCAAATACCACTCACTTAAACCCCTTATTAAAAAAGCCAGCAAATATGTCCGGTTTGGGGTCTGGGCCCCAAAAACTATCAATATCGAGCTCTACTGTCTTAAAGACCCAAATTGTCTTGGTGAGCAATTATGTCCTATTTGGGGTTTTTTATGGTGTTGGGACGTCCCCTAGACAATAGGTCCCGAATGTTCATATCAGATTCATGGTCTACTCCCAAATACCCTTCATTTGAGATTAATTTTTCCATAGTCGGCAAACATGACCGGTTTGGGGGGTGTTTTTAGGGATGAGGCGGCCACTCAGTGATTTGGCTTTGAAAATATAAATCAGATTCATGTTCTACTCTAAAATACCTCTTACTTGAGGTTCGTGCTTTAATTTCAAAGTCCCTTAATTTCAGCCCCATATCTTTGGGGGAATGTTCTCGAGGATGGGCGGCCCCTCAAACACTTGGTCCCACATCTGGATATCGGATTCGTGTTCTACACTCAAATACCTTTTCTTTAAGCCCCATATTGCCATGGTCAGTAAATAAGTCCTGTTTGGGGGGTGTTTTAGGGAAGGGGTGGAGCCCCAGAAACGTGGTTCCACATTTGGTTATCAGATTCGTATTCTACTCGCAAATGCCTTTCATTTGAGGTCCTTATTGCCATGGTCGGTAAATATGTCCGATTTAGGTTTGTTTTGGGGGTTGGGGTGGTCCCCCAAACACTTGGTCCAACAATTGGTTATCAGATACGTTTTCTAATCTTAAATAACTTTCATTTGAGTCCCATATTGTCGTGATGGGTCTATATAAATATATTGTAGGTTTTGGGGGTGGGGCGGCCCCCCAGGTACCCCATCCAAAATTTGGATACCAAATTTTTGTTTTTAGGTAACTATAAGAGAGCACACAAAATTTCGCTTAAATCGCACCGCCTATCCCCAAGATCTGGCGTTTCTGAAAATTAGGGTAAGGGGGAGGGTCCGTCCCCCTTCAGATATCAAAAAATTTAGTACCCTATTTTCACCAGGGGATCATTATGAACACACAAACAAACAAACTGACAAATACAAATTGATTTTTATATATAAGATAAAAGTCTGACTGGATTTGAACAAAGGTTCCATAAAGTACATATTATCGGTGGTGTAGGGTATAATATTGGGTTGCCCAAAAAGTAATTGCGGATTTTTTAAAAGAAAGTAAATGCATTTTTAATAAAACTTAGAATGAACTTTAATCAAATATACTTTTCTACACTTTTTTTTTCTAAAGCAAGCTTAAAGTAACAGCTGATAACTGACAGAAGAGAGAATGCAATTACAGAGTCACAACCTGTGAAAAAATTTGTCAATGCCGACTATATGAAAAATCCGCAATTACTTTTCGGGCAACCCAATATATTCGGCCCCGCGTGACTTTTGCCTTTCCTTACTGGTGCATTTATTCAAAGAGACTATTTGTTAGAGGAAACAAGTCTATATCTACATCCAAATCTGAACCGATCTGGGCCAAATTGAAGTGGCATATCGAAGGGCCTAACACAACTTACTGTCCCAAATTTCGGCGAAATCGGTCAATGAATGCGACTTTTATGGGTCCAAGACCTTAAATCGAGAGATCGGTTTATATGGCAGCTATATCCAAATCTGGACAGATCTGGTTTAAATTGAAAAGGGATATCGAAGGCCCTAACAGAACCCACTGTTCCAAATTTCGGTGAAATCGGATAATAAACATGCCTTTTATGGGCTCAGGACCTTAAATTGAGAGATCGGTCTATATGGCAGCTATATCCATATCAAACCCGATTTCAGCCAAATATCAGAAGGATGTCGAAGGGCTTTACACAACTCGCTGTCCCAAATTTCGGTGAAATCTGACAATAAATGCGTCTTTTATGGGCCCAAAACCTTAAATCGAGAGATCGGTCTATATCGCAGCTATATCGAAATCTGGCCTGATTTAGGCCAAATTACAGAAAGATGTCGAAGATCCCAATACAACTCACTGTCCCAAAAACCCATATCCTGATGCGACTTCTTGAGACCAAAGAAGCCTTAATCAATAAAAAAAAAAATTTATATACAAACTGATTTATTTTGGGTTCATTTTTAGGGGAATACATCGCGGCGGATATTTAAGATTCGGCCCGTTTTTATTTGTTTGAGTTTAGTGCATTTGATGCAGCACCCTGATACACACATCACACATCATATTGAATATCAAATTCAAACTCTTGTCCAAAATTCCATTTATTTGATTCTCATGTTCTGCAAATGGGTCTACATGTGGGGTTTTACTGTGAGATGGATTGTGCTTCAGACACGAATACAAATCTTATTGCCATGTTCGTTCTATTTTCCCCTAATACCTCAATTGAGTTGCGTATTGCATTAATTCGATGGGGCAATTTAGATACCCTACACCACTACTCTTATACAGAGTGTTATAACATAGGGCATTTGTTTATAGCGACCAAAAAGAGAAGGAAATAGTATACGATTCGAATCAAAATCACTCTCTTGCTTAATTTAGCTTAATCCGACTGTCTTTCATATATATTTCCTATATAAATGTTTCAACCAATTTTCATTTGTTGAGGCTTTTCAAGCGCATTTTCCATGGATCTTTAAAAGTTAACATATGGTCCCCACTATCCATGTGACATTTTTTGGAAATTGATTCAGATTAAGATATGACTCCCATATATTAACGTCAATGTAATGATATCACCCAATTTGCACGTATAAGGTATTGTAGCGCATCACATAGTCGGCACTGCTCGACTTTTGCCTTATCTCACTAGTTTTTAGGTGTCCCTTTTGTTTGTCACTAAATTTCCCATAAACACTCCATTAAGGTACAGGGGAGACTTCTCTCATATCGATGAGCGCAATCCGATTTAAGTTTAAGCTCAATTGTGTATGTAACCACCATAAATTAAAAACAACCATCTCTGGTCTCTCTCTCTTTCTCTCTCTCTTATTATGACCTTATCTTATCGTTTCCACAGTGTACCTGGCGACAAACAACATTCCAGCAGAAGCATAGGCATGAATTTGAAGGCCATATATTGATGGGCCCCCTAATATTGGGGGTAACCACAAAGTTCTACCGCTTAATGAAGAAGATAAATTTCAATACCGGAATAGACATTAAATCATTTTTATACCCTCCACCATATGATGGGGGGTATACTTATTTCGTCATTCTGTTTGTAACTACTCGAAATATTCGTCTGAGACCCCATAAAGTATATATATTCTTGACCGTCGTGACATTTTATGTCGATCTAGCCATGTCCGACCGTCTGTCCGTCCGTCTATCCGTCCGTCCGTCTGACCGTCCGTCCGTCTGACCGTCCGTCCGTCCGTCTGTCCGTCCGTCTGTCCGTCTGTCCGTCCGTCCGTCTGTCCGTCCGTCCGTCCGTCCGTCCGTCCGTCTGTCTTTCGAAAGCACGCTAACCTCCGAAGCGTAAAGCTAGTCGCCTGAAATTTTGCACAAATACTTCTTATTAGTGTAGGTCAGTTGGTATTGTAAATGGGCCATATCGGTCCATGTTTTGATATAGCTGCCATATAAACCGATCTTGGGTCTTGACTTCTTGAGACTCTAGAGTGTGCAATTCTTATCCGATTGGAATGAAATTTCGCACGACGTATTTTGTCATGATATCCAACAACTGTGCCAAGAATGGTTCAAATCGGTTCATAACCTGATATAGCTGCCATATAAACCGATCTTGGGTCTTGACTTCTTGAGCCTCTAGAGTGTGCAATTCTTATCCGATTGGCCTGAGATTTTGTACGACGTGTTTTGTTATAATATCCAATAACTGTGTCAAGTATGGTTCAAATCGGTCCATAACCTGCTATAGCTGTCATATAAAACGATCTTGGGTCTTGACTTCTTGAGCCTCTAGAGTGTGCAATTCTTGTCCGATTGGAATGAAATTTTGCACGACGTGTTTTGTTATGATACCCAACAACTGTGCCAAGTATGGTTCAAATCAGTCCATAACCTGATATAGCTGCCATATAAACCGATCTTGGGTCTTGACTTCTTGAGCCTCTAGAGGGCGCAATTCTTATCCGATTTGAATGAATTTTGGCACGACGTGTTTTGTCATGATATTCCACAACTGTGCCAAGAATGGTTCAAATCGGTTCATAACCTGATATAGCTGTCATATAAACCGATCTGGGATCTTGACTTCTTGAGCCTCTAGAGGTCGCAATTATTATCCGATTTGCCTGAAATTTTGTACGACGGATCCTCTCATGACCATCATCATACGTGTTTATTATGGTCTGAATCGGTCTATAGCCTGATACAGCTCCCATATACATCGATCTCTCTTTTTTACTTCTTGAGCCCCCAAAGGGCGCAATTCTTATTCGAATTGGCTGACATTTTACACAGGTCTCCAACATATAATTTAATTGTGGTCCAAACCGGACCATATCTTGATATCGCTCTAATATCGCTCTTGCCTAAGAAGAGATGCCCGGAAAAGAACTCAACAAATGCGATCCATGGTGGAGGGTATATAAGATTCGGCCCGGCCGAACTTAGCACGCTTTTACTTGTTCAGTAGTGATATTACCTCATAAATCAAAAACAAGTAAAAATGAGCTAAGTTCGACCGGTCCGAATTCTGGGCAACCACCACCAAGGTCACCACTAAAAATTTTCCCTTATTAAATCAGTTTGTATTCGAATTAGTTTGCAACAATCAAATCGGAGTCTATGGTCTCAAGAATTCATAAGAGGGTATCGGTTTTAATGTGGCTTTGTGGATTTAGTGTGACTATTAAAGGGCAAAAGTATACTTCACCCATCAAATTTCAGCCAAATCGAATGAAAATTTTGACTTCTAGGGACTCAAGCAGTCACATCTGGGTATCGTCTAATATGCGGGCTATATTAGTTTAAAGACCGATCCGAATCATACTTGGCACGGATGTTGGAAGTTGAAACAGACGTCCTTGCACTCCATTTCAGCTAAATCTAATGAAAATTGAGGCTTCTAGGAGCTCAAAAAGTCAAATTGGGGAATAGATTTATATGGGGGCTATAACCAAATCTAAACTGATATCGCCGTTGCGTAGAGATTATCATGTCCGCCTATGAATCTGAATGCCTGGGTTCAAATCCTGGCGAGAACGCCTTACAAAATTTTCAGCGGGCTATATGTATGAAGTACAATGCCATATGCTATGGATAATGGGCAGAGTAATCCCGCTACTGAAGCCTGGAAAGGAGCCGAGTTTGGGGGAGTCGTACAGACCGATCTCCCTTCGCTCACCAGTAGCAAAGACGCTTAATGCATTACTCCTCCCGAGCCTCGTAGAATTTCCATTCTTCGAGTATCAACATGGATTTCGAAGACTGCGTAGCACAACAACCAATTTGCATCACCGCACACAATTGCCGTGGCTTCAATCAGCCCAGGCCATGTGATAGGGCGGTCCTCGTGGTACTGGACCTATCGAAGGCCTTCGAAGAATGTTAAAGGGTCTAACACAACTCACTGTCCCAAATTTCAACAAAATCGGACAATAAATGTAGCTTTTTATAGGCCTCTGACCCTAAATTGGAGGATCGGTCTATATGGCAGCTATATCCAAATGTGAACCGATCTGAGCCAAATTGACGAAGGACGTTGAAGGGCCAAACACAACTCACTGTCCCAAATTATAGCAAAATCGTATAATAAATGTGGCTTTTATGGGCCTAAGACCCTAAGTTTGAGGATCGCTCTATATGGCAATTATATCCAAATCTGAACCGATCTGAGCCAAATTGACGAAGGATGTCGAAGGACCTAAGACATCTGACTATCTCAAATTTCAGAATATATATACTTTATAGGGTCGGAAATGGATATTTCGATGTGTTGCAAACGGAATGACAAAATGAATACACCCCCATCCGTCGGTGGTGGGTATAAAAACCATATTCGTATTCTATTTTCCAATACCTTTCATTTCAGTCCCATATTGTCCCGATCGGTGCACTTTGATTTTGGGTGGTGTTTTTGGGTAACGGAGGACCCTCCCCTTCCGTAATCAACAAATAATAAAGCCTTTTCTCCTTCCTGACCATATTCGCAATCTACTACCGAATACCTTTCATTTGTGTCCCATACTATCATGATCGTCCAAAAAATCTATTTTAGGGGTTTTGGGGTTGGGGCGGCCCGCTGGTTACTTGGACCTAATTTTTAATATGAAATTCGTACTCTACTCCTGTATACCTTTCATGTGAGTACCATATTGTCTCGATCGGTCCACTTTTATTTTTGGATAGTACTTTTGTGGAAAGGGGGAGGGACCGTCCCTCTTCCGATATCAAAAAATTATATAGCCTTCAATTTCAAGAGAATCGGTTCAGCCAATTTTATATATAAGAAGATTTGTTTGCCCTGTTCCTTAATGGAATGTTCGTGTGCATGTTGCCCCTTAGGCCTTATAAAGGCCTAACAGTAGGCCTTATTGTACTTTCTTATCTGCCCTGCTATGTTTACGCAAAGTGTTCTCGGGCTGACATACAAAAATACAACAAAAGCAGCAGTGAGTCACTATTTTATATGTTTGTGGTTTTTTAAGTCAGTATGATAAGAGGTAGTAGAACAGTCAACCGTTAAATTTTACGCAAATCTATATCAAGAAAAGAATTTATGTTTAATGCAATACTCAAAATGGGTGGACAATGAATCATACTTTTAGGTAAATAGTATTGTAGTATCATAATAACATATTTCCTTTGTATACCCACCACCATAGGATAGGGGATGTATTCGTTTAGTCATTTCGTTTACAACACATCGAAATATCCATTTGCAAACCTACAAAGTATATACATTTCAGATGGTCGTAAAATTCTAAGACGATTTAACGATGTCCGTGTGTCTGTCCGTCCGTCTGTTGTAATCATTCTACAGTCTTCAAAAATTGAGATATTGAGTTGAAATTTGGCACAGATTGATGCACGCTGCTATATAGACCAATCTGCCGATTAAGAGTCTGAAGCCCATAAAAGCTTTATTTTTTATCCGAGAAGTTTAAGGGCTCCCGACATCTGTCCCAGATATGGTTCAGATCGGAGTATATTTAGATATAGCTGTCATATGGACCGACCTGCCAGTTATGGGTCTAAGGCCCTTAAAAGCTGCATTGATTACCCGATTTCGCTGAAAATTCAAACAGTGAGTTACTTTGAACCTTCCGACATTCGAGCTAAATATGGTTCAGATCAGACTATATTTGGATATTGCTGCCATATACACCGATCTGCCGATTAAGGGCCTTGAGCCCATAAAAGCTGCATTTATACCTCGATTTCGGTGAAAATTCAAACAGTGAGTTATTTTGAACCTCCCGACATTTGACCTAAGTATGGTTCAGATCGGACTATATGTGGATATTGCTGCCATATACACCGATCTGCCGATTAAGGGCCTTGAGCCCATAAAAGCTGCATTGATAGCTCGATTTCGCTGAAATTTGAAACAGTGGGTTATTTTAAGCCTCCCGCAATCAAAACTAAATATGGTCCAGATTGCACTGTATTTAGATATAGCTGCCATATAGACCGTAGCGCAGAGGTTAGCATGTCCGCCTATGACGCTGAAAGCCTGGGTTCGAATCCTGGCGAGATCATCAGAAAAAATTTTTAGCTGTTGTTTTCCCCTCCTAATACTGGCAACATTTGTGAGGTACTATGCCATGAAAAACTTCTCTCTAAAGAGGTGTCGCACTGCGGCACGCCGTTCGGACTCGGCTATAAAAAGGAGGCCCCTTATCATTGAGCATTTGATTCGGACAGCACTCAGTGATGTGTGAGAAGTTTGCCCCTGTTCCTTAGTGGAATTTGCATGGGCAAAATTTACATTGCATTTGCATTGCCATATATACCGATCTGCCGATTAAGGGTCTGAAGCCCCATTAAAGCTTTATTTATTACCCGATTTCGTTGAAAATTGACAAAGTGAATTGTTTAAAGCCTCCCGACTTCCGATCCAAATATGATCCAGATCAGACTTAGAGATGTAGCTGTCATATAGACCGATGTTGTAATTTATGGTCTTAATCTCATGAGCGGATTTATTGCTCGGTTTCGCTGAAACGGTTACTAGCCACAAGTTTTCTCGGGACCCTGAAGAAAATATGGTCCAGACAAGCCCCTATTTAGATATAACTGTGGATATGGTAGTGTAGTTAAAATAAAGTAGGATGATGAATATATCCATGGTGGTGGGTATCCAAAGTTCGGCACCACCATAGGGTGGTGGTGGGTATCCAAAGTTCGGCACCACCATTGGGTGGTGGTGGGTATCCAAAGTTCGGCACCACCGTAGGATGGTAGCAGATTAAATTCGAAGATTGGCTAAATCGGACTATATTTTGATATAGCGCCGATATAGACCGATCTGCCGATTTAGGGTCTTATGCCCATAAAAGCCACAATTATTATCCGATTTTGCTGAAAATTGGGACTGTAAAGTTTGTTAGGCCCTTCGAAATTCTTCTTTAATTTGGCTCAGATCGGTCCAGATTTGGATATAGCTGCCATATAGACTGATCCTTCGATTTAGGGTCTTGGGCCCATAAAAGCCACATTTATTATCCGATTTTGCTGAAATCTGGGACAGTGCGTTGTGTTAGGCCCTTCCAAATCCTTCGTCAATTTGGCTCAGATTGGTCCAGATTTGGATATAGCTGCCATATAGACCGATCCTCCGATTTATGATCTTGGGCCCATAAAAGCTACATTTATTATCCGATTTTGCTGAAATTTGGGACAGTGAGTTGTGTTAGGCCCTTCCAAATCCTTCGTCAATTTGGCTCAGATCGGTCCAGATTTGGATATAGCTGGCCCCATAAAAGGCGCATTTATAAACCTATTTAACTGAAATTTGACATAGTGACTTATGTTAGGTTCAGATCGGTTCATTTTTAGATATTTTAGATATAGTTATACAGAATTGAACAATGACTTGTGCTTAAAAGTGTTTGGTCCAATTCGGAATATATTCCGATATGTGGCATAATGTTATGTGGCATAAGGTATGCATTTTTCACCAGAGGTGGTGGATATCCAAAGTTCGGCCCGGACGAACTTAACACCTTTTTGCTTGTTTTTTAAAGAAAAATTTAAGTCACTCACGGATAGCTGTTTCCAGTGGAACGGCAGATCTAGTGCCCGGGAGTAGGCTTAGAAAGGACTCCAAAGATCCAAAAGCAGCGGCCCGTAGCATGTTGTCTGCTACTGAAACCTCGACTGATGGAGCGGCTGCTCCAGGCTCCACTAGCCGGCAGACGTCTGGTCAGCAGGGTCTTTTTGTGGGATCTGGCCAGGTGCAGCACTAGATTTAGTCAAGAAGAAAGATATTTCTTCTGGACCAATGGCGCATGCTGGGATACCAAGGTTTCCCACAGATACTGAATCCATACTAGGAAGTAACAACCCCCTCGACAAGTCTGAGGGGGTTGTATCCCACGAATTCAATAAGATGAAACTGAAGGTCTATAGAAGCGGTGGCGCTGGGGAA
>NC_081556.1:28694696-28819696 GCF_963082655.1 Stomoxys calcitrans | reverse complement strand
GCTATACCACATTATAAACCGATTTGTATCATACTTAACACAGGTGTTGGAAGTGATACCAAAACACCACGTGCAAAATTTCGGTCAAATCGGACGAGAATTGCTCCCTCTAGAGGCTCAAGAAGTCAAGACCCAAGATCGGTTTATATGAAAGCTATACCAGATTATGAACCGATTTGTATCATACTTAACACAGGTGTTGGAAGTGATCCCAAAACATTACGTGCAAAATTTCAGTCAAATCGGATGAGAATTGCGCCCTCTAGAGGCTCAAGAAGTCAAGACACAAGATCGGTTTATATGACAGCTATACCAGATTATTAACCGATTTGTATCATACTTAACACAGGTGTTGGAAGTGATACCAAAACATTACATGCAAAACTTCAGTAAAATCGGACGAAAATTGCGCCCCCTAGAGCCTCCAGAAATCAAGACCCAAGATCGGTTTATATGACAGCTATACCAGATTATAAACCGATTTGCGCCATACTTAGCACAGTTGTTGGAAGTAATACCAAAGCACTACGTGCAAAACTTCAGTCAAATCGGACAAGAATAGCGCCCTCTAGAGCCTTCAGAAGTCAAGACCCAAGTTCGGTTTATATGGCAGCAATATCAAAACATGGACCGATTTTAACCATACCTAGCGTGGTTATTCGAAATGATACCAAAACACCACGAGCAAAATTTCTGTCAAATCGGATGAGAAGTGCGCCCTCTAGAGGCTCAAGAAGTCAAGACCCAAGTTCGGTTTATATGACAGCTATACTAGATTATAAACCGATTTGTATCATACTTAACACAGGTGTTGGAAGTGATACCAAAACACCACGAGCAAAATTTCAGTCAAATCGGTTGAGAATTGCGCCCTCTAGAGCCTCCAGAAGTCAAGACCCAAGTTCGATTTATATGGCAGCTATATCAAAACATGGGCCGATTTGAACCATACCTAGCGTGGTTATTGGAAGTGATACCAAAACACCACGTGCAAAATTTCAGTCAAATCGGATGAGAATTGCGCCCTCTAGAGGCTCAAGAAGTCAAGACCCAAGATCGGTTTATATGACAGTTATACCAGATTATGAACCGATTTGTATCATACCCAACACAGGTTTTGAAAGTGATACCAAAATACTACGTGCAAAATTTCAGTCAAATCGGACGAGAATTGCGCCCTCTAGAGCCTCCAGAAGTCAAGACCCAAGTTCGATTTATATGGCAGCTATATTAAAACATGGACCGATTTGAACCATACCTAGCATGGTTATTGGAAGTGATACCAAAACACCACGTGCTAAATTTCTGTTAAATCGGATGAGAAGTGCGCCCTCTAGAGGCTCAAGAAGTCAAGATCCAAGATCGGTTTATATGGCAGCTATATCAAAACATGGACCGATTTGAACCATACTTAGCGTGGTGATTGAAAGTGATACCAAAACACCACGTGCAAAATTTCAGCCAAATCGGATGAGAAGTGCGCCCTCTAGAGGCTCAAGAAGTCAAGACCCAAGATCGGTTTATATGACAGCTATACCAGATTATGAACCGATTTGTATCATACTTAACACAGGTGTGGGAAATGATACCAAAACACCACGTGCAAAATTTCAGTAAAATCGGACGAGAATTGCGCCCTCTAGAGCCTCCAGAAGTCAAGACCTAAGTTCGGTTTATATGGCTATATTGGCCGGTTTAATCAAGTTTGTTGAAGGCAGTCCTCTGGCCTTCACTGCCAAATCGTCTGCTTTTTCATTCCCCCTTACTCCCTTATTGCCCCGTATCCAAACAATGCGGTTTATGCCATTTTTAGAGAAGGTGTGAATATCCTTTTTTACGCTCCAAGATTGTTCGTGACCCCACCGTCCTGGTTGTTATTGCCCTGATGGCCAGTTTACTGTCCGTTAAAATGATAAAACTGGACGTCCTCACGTTGGCACCAAACACCATCTCATGCATTTCGTGATCGCCCAGATCTCAGTCTGTATTTTGGTCAGGCAGTTTAAATCAGATAACTGTCCCAGGGTTCTCAATGTAGAACAACAGGCCCACTCTGTCCTCCAGCTTTGATCCATCTGTGTAGCATGGGTTCCTAACATTGTCATCTGGAGGATCAATCCAATATCTTGTCGCTGGCAGCAGTGCGTAGCATTCGACCTCAAATGTAGTTTCAGGTATACGATCGGAAGCCTCTTCAATTCCTTCCTTCCAGGTCTCGTATTGTCGACCTCGACTCGACTATATCGCGATGAAATGACCTGCTTGTATCCTATCGCCTCATTTTATCCCATCGAATCATTTGGCCCCATTTTCAGTCTACAGCAGTGCGTAGCATTCGACCTCAAATGTAGTTTCAAGTATCCGATCGGAAGCCTCTTCAGTTCCTTCCTTCCAGGTCTCGTATTGTCGACCTCGACTCGACTATATCGCGATGAAATGACCTGCTTGTATCCTATCGCCTCATTTTATCCCATCCCCTCATTTGGCCCCATTTTCAGTCTACGTCCAGTCTACATAGTGCCTAACACCTGTGAGCCTTCACGAGACGCTCCTGGATGTGACACTTCCAATTCAGTTTCCTGTCTAGGATCACTCCAAAGCATTTGACCTCGTCAGATATCCAAATCGTTCTATTGAGCAAAACGTGGTGCGTCAAAGTGGCCCAACTTCGTCTTCCTCGTGAAATGATTAACATTGTGATCCGTAGGTCGAATAAAATGAGACCTGGTATGTCATTGCCACCTGTGAGCCTTCTCGAGACGCTCCTGTCCAGGATCACTCCTAAGCATTTGAACTTGTCAGATATCGAAATCGTTCTATTGAGGAAACGTGGTGCGTCAAAATGGCTCACCTTCGTCTTCCTTGTGAAATGGTTAACATTGCGATCCCTAGATCTAGCCCAGTCATATGCCATATACAAGACCTGTTCGGCCCTTCTGCATAGCTGGTTCGGATCCTTACCCCTTTAAAAGTATTATAACATCATCTGCATAGCAGACGGATTCAAATCCCTCCTCAGTCAGCATCCGTAATAGGTCATTTATGGTGGTCACCCATAGGAGTGGCGATAAAATGCCCCCCTGTGGCGTGCCTTGTGACTTCCTCCCTTATAATTATGTCAGAGGACACACAATTTATCCACCTGTTCCTTAGCATAAGTTTATCCAGTCTCTGAGGATCGGGTTCTCCCGCTACTGGTCTATTGATCAGGATCAGTGTGTCGGTCCGCACATTGTTAAAAGCCCCTCCATGTCAATGTAAACCGCCAAAGTGTATGTCTTGGCATAAAAGGATTCTTCTAATTTATACACAAACTCAGGCAGGGCAGTTTCCACTGACCTTCCCTTGACGTAGGCATGCTGTTTGTATTTGAGCAGTTCACTGGATGTCCTACTCTTTATCGTGGTATCTACAATATGTTCCATGGTTTTGAGTAGACAGGACGTAAGGCTCATAGGTCTGTAGGCCTTTGGTGTTGCATAACTTGCCTTGCCGAGCTTGAGCATAAATAAGGGGATAACCACCGCTAAAAATTTTCTGATATTCACGGCGGGCAGACGTGCTTACCTCTGCTCCACAATGACCTTCAAACCTCTTGCAGCAAAGTCACCGATGCCAACAGTGGGTTGGGCTCTAATGCCATGTTAGTAAAATCGCGTGCATATGATACGATCGCAGTGCCATCTATAGGTGCTGGAATAAAAGATAGATAGAGGTTTAACAGTGCCGGAGAAATCCCTCCGCCTTGGGGAAGTCCTTGTTACACTCTATGGGGTTTCGACTTCTAAGTTGCACAAACGACTAGCGACCATACAGATAATTCGACTCAACGTTTTAGAACTGGCTGGAGTTATGTGTTGCCGAGGTTCGTGGCTAACCGTGTATTTTCGTTAGGGCGAATTCTTTCCAGTGCCACAGGGACAGTCCATGGCCATTGAAGCCACGGCAAATGTATGCGGTGATGACATGATAAGCAGTTGTTGTGCGAATGGAATTTCTACAACCAGGCTCGGGAGGATTAGTCTCTAAAGGGTCTTGGATTCTGGTGCAAAGTGATCGGTATGTCTACAACCAGGCTCGGGAGGATTGGTCTCTGAACTGTCTTGGATACTGGTGAAAAATTATCGTTATTTACAACGCCCCCTTGCTCGGGTTTTCTAGGCTTCAGTTGCGGAGTCACCTTAGCCATCCTTCAGCAATCGAGTGCTAAGAGAGTGCTCAATGACAGTTTGAGGACAAGGCATTCGACTCCAGTTAGATCCAGATTCTTCAGCATAAGTGTAGAAATTCCGTTGGGGCCCAAATGCTTGGATGACTTGTCGCCACGCATGACATTCGTAGCTTCGTCCACTATAAATTGTGATGGCTGTTCCTTGGTGACCACAGATACGACGAATGGCTGAACAGTTTAAAGTTCACCCATTTTGGGTGCCATGTCATAGAGATATCCCAGGGAATTGTAGAGAGGATGAGCTTGCGAGACAAGGAACTGCTTTACACATTCCAGGGATACTGGAATCTGTGGATATGCTTCAAGCAACATGTAAGCTAAGTATTCAGCACCAGGCCCGAAGGACAATGAATGATAGATGGTCACAAAGAGGGGGCTGTGAGCATTCCAAAACTATGTGGCCTAATCTAATCTTGAAGAGGTCTACGACCGCTTTGCTGTCACTGGCTAGAACAGATGTCTTAGTCATTGTGAATGTCACGACATGCCAATGTCTAATCGGAAAACATGCTGACAGACTGACTTTTGCAGAAGCTGTGAGGACATCGAAGAAGAAGAGACTATAGAACACCTACTGTGTGGGTGTTCCGCATTAGCAGTTAGAAGGAGCTCCACTTTAGGTTCTCATTTCTTTGAGAACCTGTCCGATTTAGCGGGTGTGAACATTCGCAAGTTATTGGGCTTTTTAAAGCCTTGTGGATGGTTCAACGGTAGGAACTAGAAGGCATCTTCCTTCTTCTCATCCTGTGGTATCACAATGGACGAAAACGTGTGAGTGAGTCTGATGGCAGACTGCCACTTAAACCTAACCTAGCCTAAGGACTTAAGAAGTCAAATCGGGAGATCGGTTTATATGGGAGCTATATCGGGTTTTAGACCGATTTGAATCGTACTTGGCACAGTTGTTGGAAGTCATAACAGAACACTTCATGCAAAATTTAAGCCAAATCGTACAAAAATTTCGGCTTCCAGGGATTCAAGAAATCAAATCGGGAGATCGGTTTATATGGGAGCTATATCAGGTTATAGACTGATTTGGTCTGTACTTAAGACAGTCAAAGTTTCAGCCAATTCAGTCAAAAATTGCGGCTTTCAGAGGCTCAAAATGTCATATCGGGAGATCGGTTTATATGGCAGCTATATCGGGTTTCAGACCGATTTGAACCGTACTTGGCACAGTTGTTGGAAGTCATAAAAGAGCACTTAATGCAATATTTCAGCCAAATGGGACTAAAATTGCGGCTTCCAGGAACTCAAGAAATCAAACCGGGAGATCGGTTTATATGGGAGCTATATCAGGTTATAGACTGATTTCAGCCAATTCAAAATTTCAGCCAATTCAGACAAAAATTTCGGCTTTCAGAGGCCCAAAATATCATATCGGAAAACCGGTTTATTTGGCAGCTATGTCTAAATCTGAGCCGATATGGCCCACTTGCAATCACCAACGACCTGCATTAATGGCAAGTATCTGTCTAAAATTTCAAGCGGCTAGCTTAACGCCTTCGGCCGCTATCGTGATTTTGACAGACGGACGGACAGACGAAAGGATATGGCTAGATCGACTTAGAATGTGGTTTATGGGGTTTTACACGAATATTTCAAGGTGTTACAAACGCAATGACTAGATTAGTATACTCCCATTCTATGGTGGTGGGTATAAAAACTAGCCGTTTACCTTCCAGGCTTGAAGGTATGTAAAATTCTTGCTGGATTCGCCTAAAGCAATTAAAAATATTTCAATATCTCATTTTATTCATATCAATTTTGTTTATATATATTGAGACCAAGACCAAGACAATCTTCTTTGACTTATAGGCCATCGGCACCCTGTTTCACCAACAACTCATAGGAGATAATACTCAAGCCTCTACCTTGATACGGCACAATAATGCATTGCCTTTCGAATGAAATGAGACCCGGTATGTCATTGCCACGCAGATATGTACGACCCACACACAAAGGTTGGCCATCACGTGCTCGTCCCGCGAACACCGCATTCGATGGAACTTCATCTTTTTTTTGGGGTTTTTGCCACATGTAGTTGGATCCCACTAAAACTTCTATTTCTGTCTTTAGAACTTCCTGGCCATCACTGGCAATGAAGGCTGCTCGCTTTTGGGGAAGAAATTTGGCGGGCGACATAATGCCCTTATGCATGGCTCGAGCCACATAAGTGGCAAAGCCATCATTGTCGTGACCTGCCAGCACAGCACCGGTGGGTAGGTTTTCCACATCAGTAGGCAGCCACAAGTCGCTGCATGCTCTTGTCAATATCTCATAATTGTCCCATTCGATTTGATTGTCCTCATGCCAAAGGCTAAAGCGCTGCTGGTTTGCTCTAACAGCTCCCAATAAAGTCTTGTCTTTATGTTTGGCCTTGGCTATGTATAGCAATTCTCCATCCTCCTTGGTTTGGCCTGCAGACACAGCATTTGTCGGCAGCGTTCCATTACTGACAGGCGTCCAACAGTATCCTGGACCTACAAGAAATTCATAATCGAATTTCACATGTGCCAAATTGTTCCAATAGACAATAGCACAGCCTCTGCTGGGTATAATGGTGGCTGGCAGCTTATTTCCGTCGTGTGAACACCGACCCACATAGCTTGTCTCAGTAGCCTCACTGCTATCGAGTTTTACAGCAAACCTTGACATAGGCCTGGGGGCGGTTAGGGGAGCCCAAACATCTAGAATTTCTGCAAATAATCGTTCTAACTATTAGATGGCTTTAAGCTTTCACTGATGTTTCCGCTATTTACCCATTTTAGTAGTCGAATCTATTTCAACTCAATATTTCTAGAATGTATATGGGAGCCGTTTTGTATTTTCACACGTCTATACCGCTGATGCAAAGCACATTGAATGACATCAACAATATCACAGCTTTGCTCAAAAAACCACATTTTATTAATAAGCATCTTTGTCAAGCCCACGAGTATAGAAATGTTTATAAATATCCACTTAGTGGGTATGGAATATTTTGTTGTGACTTGAGATTTATCTGAAAGCATTTCTCTAGCGCCACCATGTATGTTACTCAAAAGAAATCACCAGCTCCCAAAAAACAAAAACTGAGAACGCCACCAAAAGTTCAAGGAATGAGAGGTTCCAATTTCCTTCGAACCTCTCATTTTCCTTGTAGCCCACCCAGCCGATTAAAAAGATTCGATCGAGTAGGGAATTAAGCACCTCCTAGAGGATGCTCTTTCATGGTTGCGATACTTGCGCTGTTTGCATTACTCCGCACTTTCTTGAGCTGCCCAAAGCGTGATGTCAGACCCAACACCCATAGTTGAGAAACGGTCGACGCGCCGCGGTAAAGCAGTTCTTCCCTGGCCTAAATCCCCCATATTGAAGAAGCATGTTGAAGGGCCTAAGACAACTCATTGTTCCAAATTTTGGCTAAATCGGACAATAAATGTGCCTTTTGTGGGCCCAAGACCTTTAATCGAGGGATCGGTCTATATGACAGCTATATCCAAATCTGAACCGATCTGTGTCATATTGAGGAAGGATGTCGAAGGGCCTAAGACAACTCACTGTCCCAAATTTGGGCTCAATCGGATAATAAATGCGCATTTCATGGGCCCAAAGCCTTAAATCGAGGGATCGGTCTATATGGCAGCTATATCCAAATCTGGACCGATCTGTGCCATATCAAAGAAGGATGTCGAAGGGCCTAAGACAACTCACTGTCCCAAATTCTGTCTAAATCGGAAAATAAATGCGCCTTTTGTGGGCAAAAAACTTTAAATCGGTAGACCGGTCTATATGGCAGCTATATCCAAATCTGGACCGATCTGTGCCACATTGAAGAAGGATGTCAAAGGGCTTAAGACAACTCACTGTCCCAAATTTTGGCTAAATCGGAAAATAAATGCGCCTTTTGTGGGCAAAAAACTTTAAATCGGTAGACCGGTCTATATGGCAGCTATATCCAAATCTGGACCGATCTGTGCCACATTGAAGAAGGATGTCAAAGGGCTTAAGACAACTCACTGTCCCAAATTTTGGCTAGATCGGAAAATAAATGCGCCTTGTATGGGCCCAAACACTTAAATCGAGAGATCGGTAGGTATGGCATATCTGGACCGATCTGTGCCATATTAAAGAAGGATGTCGAAGGGCCTAAGACAATTCAAAGTCCTAAATTTTGGCAAAATCAGACAATAATTGAGCCTTTTATGGGCCCAAAACCTTAAATCTAGAGATAGGTCTATATGGCAGCTATATCCAGTTCTTAACCGATCTGAGCCAAATTGAAGAAGGATGTTTAAAGGCCTAAGACAACTCACTGTCCCAAATTTCGGCGAAATCGGACAATAAAAACGGTTTTTAAGGGCCCAAGACCTTAAAAAGCGTTTGATGTGCCGTGTAATGCCCCCATAAGAAAATTCACTAACTATAATATGTCCAATTTTTACCTAAAGCTCCATTACAAATTTGGACCCACTCTTTTCAGTGCAAATATCCTTAGAATTCGTCGTAAGTTTCGATTTTGTTGAAAACCCCTTTGCCAACAAAAAATAATCCTATCCTACTGAGCAGCGATCAGTCAGTCAATCAAGCTACGATTTTAAAAAAGAGACCAAAACGATCTCAAAACCACTGATAACAGTATTGCAACATAATTGGTTTGGTTTTTACCACTTTTCTCCACTACCTTACTTACCATACCCTTACTTTCTACCACCTGTTACCTTAGTTGTTATGGTGTCCAGTCATTGCTTACTATTTTCAGTTTCGTCAAAACTCTTAAAACGGTGTCACAAAATTAAGCCCTCCTACAATTTCAAGTTAAAAAGTGAAAAAACCAGTGAAAACTATACAAAAAATTTTGTAAATCGAAAGAAAAGTGAAGTGCAAGTAATATATTAATCGATTTATTTGAAGATTCTTAGTAAATTCTTGGAAAATTGCATAAGAAAAAGGATTGGTAAAATAATTGCACTAATATGTGGGGCAGCGGTTTTCGCGTTTGTGTTTAGCCGTGTATGTATCCATTAGCCTTGTTGTTGTTGTGTTTTTCTGCAATTAGAGTGAAAGAGAAGGCGGTCATTCTTATATGCTCATAGTCAATATAAAAGTGTTTGTCCAAGATTGCCGAAACTTATGAAGCTTCGATTAGTTTGGCACTTTACCAAACAAAACTAATAATCGTAGTGATTTCATCCAGACAGTATTACCATTGCGCCTTTTGGATACCAGATGTCGTAAGTAAAAACTGCTCCATCTTTCCAATATATTTTAGTTACAACTAGTGGCCAACAGATGTCGCTAGTCAAAATCCACCTTATTAATTCTTTTTTTGAATTTTTCTTTTCAAATTGGATATTTAAACTGTAATTTTGCATCAGTGAGCCCTTAAAAACATATAGTTATGGATTAAATTATTCCGCACATGCGCTGGGCGAATATATATGTAATTTTTATAGAATATGTTATAGTGTTTCGTTCTCAATGAAAACATCCAGCCAAGATCTCTACCAAAAGCTTCGCTTAGTCAATATCTCTACCAAAAGCTTTGTTTAGTCAAGATCTGTACCAAAGGATATTAATAGAGATTACGTCATACAATTGAATAAGCGAAAAACATGTTTTGAGCCTAGCAAAAAAGTCAACCTTTGAATTATGTGAACAAAATCCTTTTTATTTCTTATAACAACTAATCAACAAATTTGCAGCATGTCATTTTACAGGTTTGTTTATACACACATGGAGTCTTATTAAAGTTAACAGATAAGGATTTTTCAAACGCCAGTAGTTCTAGACAATGCTGACCATTATTTAATAATAAATATCCTGATCTTTAAAGCAATTTTCAAAATCGAACTCAAAGACGAATTTCAATGAAGTCCTTTATCGTCAGTTTACAACAAAAGGCCTGGTCAAGAAATCAAAATCATTTTGATTTGTTGAAAATGCGATTTTCAGTTACATACAAAACTAAGCGTCCTAGAGCAAAAGTAAAGTTAATTCGTGATCACTTCCAAAATTCGGCGGAAAATGCTGATTTTCAATTCTTTAACAACTTGTATGAAAGATTCACGAAACACTATTCCAGAAGATTCGTCTTGAGGACACAAATCCTCACAACGGGGTTAATGATTCATCAACGACTCTTAGACGAGTTCGTCGGCGATCATAACCTTCATGTAGAAGATTCACCGAAGATTTTTTGGCGATCGAAAATGTTTGCAGGGTGGATCAATTAATGTGCACACCACTGAAAGTTAGTTCAACATTGCTGTTTATTTTATTCCTTGCATTCTGTACCAATAATGACGATAATTCTCATTCAATCTGTGTTCATTAGTGGTCCTAAGATTGGGTTTTCCGCTGCCATTGAATAGTGTTGCAAATTCAAAAAATCTTCGTGATAGTTCTAGAACTTTTGAACGGATAGAGAACTTTTAAACGGAAAATTAACACAGTCAATGTTGAAATCACGTTGCAGTCGTTAAAAACAAAGATATTGAGCTGAAACTTTGTACAGATACTTTTTTCCCCCATAGGTTAAATTCGAAGATAGACTATATCGGATCATATCTTGATATAGCCCCATTCAGACCGATCTCTCGATTTACCATTTTGACCATTTTATTGCATTATTACTGAAAATCAGACGAACATATATTATATGAGACTTATATCTAAATCTGAACCGATTTCCATTAACCAGTAATGTCGAGAGTCGTAAAAAAATCCTTGCTGCCAAATTTCGAGAGAGAATCGGTTAACAAATGACCATTCATTATTACTGAAAATCGAACGAACATATATGTGGGAGCTATATCCAGATCTGAACCGATTTTTTCCAATTTCAATAGGCTGCGTCTCTAGGCCGAAAAACATGCCCATACCAAATTTGAAGACGATCGGATGAAAACTGCGACCTGTACTTTGTACACAAATTAGCATGGACAGACAGACAAACGGTCATAGCTAAATCGAAACAGAAAGTGATTCTAAGTCGATCGGTATACTTATCAATGTGTCTATCTCTCATCCTTTGGGTGTTACCCTACACCGCAGTAGTGGTGTAGGGTATAAAAATTGGTTGAAAAAAATAACTACGGTCGTTAAAAAAAAATTATTTATTTCTACTTCTTAAAATAAAATACATGGTCACATTACAACCAAAAGGGTTTTCCAATGAGCCATTACTAAAATACAAATAAAGTACTTAAGTGTGATGTTCAAAGATGCCAATGGCTAATCTATTGAGAATAACCAATCGGTTTAAACGTCCAACCTCGATTAGCTTACAATGAGTAAGACTTCAGTTATAACTTCTGTGGAAAATTTTACTAATTTATTTCATACTATTGACTAGTCCCCTTCTGGGTACCTTCTTCTAAGCCTTTTCCTCGTTTTTCCATAGAGGCAGGATACGATGACAACAATAACAAAATTTATGTTGGGCGTGCCAAGCATTTGGACAAATTAATACCAGCATCGGTTTACAAGAGCATAGATTATGGAATTGTGACATGGGATGGATCTGCCCATGGAAAAATCGAATACGAGTACCTTGTAGGTGTCGACTATGCTTGGCAACAATGCCAAGACGGTGAGGTACCCGACAACGCAGTGAGAACTGGCAGAACCATGAAACGAAGAAGGGAGGACAAAAGTTTGGAAAGGGAATGGCTCTATGTTGGAAGAGCCCAATACGAAGGCACTCTAATGGTGGGTACAATACAGCCCTCTGAAAAATGTATATACATACCACATAAGCGTAAAGAGATAAAACTACAAAGTTATGAGGTTTTATACCTAAGAAAGTTTGATAATTGGAAGTTAATGGCCACCAATGCTGATATTTTTCCCGATGCTGTTGAGGTGGGCGAGGATAGGGATTATAGTAAAATGTATGTGGCTCGTTGGTTTTTTCAGGAGCTTATGTACCCCGTCAAGTTTATTCCCGACCGGGAAGAAGCTATAATTTGCCAGGATGGTCCCGAACACAAAGTCACAATGGTCCATGTCTTGCGTGGCGATAACTACATTTGGCAGAAGGCAACATCTGAAGATGTTTATGACAAAGCTGTATATACGGGTTACACAATGGATGGCGACATTCTATTTGTCGGTAGGGGCTACCACGATGATGTGCTGTGTGTGGGGCTTGTATCATTGGCACACAAAGCTTTGATTGCACCATATGGTGGTAAGGTGATCGGCATTGAAGATTTTGAAGTTTTGATACGAATATAAGTAATTGCATACATTTATCGGGGTGAAATACTGGCACTACCAATTTATCCCCAATGATATAAACCCCAAAGCGAAAATGAAATAACCCCTAATAAAATAACTCAAATATGGATATAAAATTCGTGCTGCACTTCCAAATCGCTTTAATTTCAGCCCCATATTACCATGGCTGGTAAATATGAAATCGTGGTAAATATGAATCGTTTCCCTATACCTAATACCTTTCATTTGAGTCTAATGGCGTTTTTGAGGGCTGGCATGACTCCCTATACTTCAATCTGATTTTGTATACCAGATTCGAAATCTACTCTGGAATACCTTTTATTTCAGGCCCAGGCCCGTGATTGGCTAATGTGCGCATTTTTGGCGTTTTTATGGGGGTGGGGTGACGCCCTATACTTTGACATGAATTTGTATGCAAGATTCGTTATCTACTCCCGCATACTTTTCATTTGATACCCTTGTCGGTCCACTTTCGATTTTGGGTGGTGTTTTTGCGGTAACGGTGGAGGGTCCACCCCCTTCCGATAGCAAGAAATTATAAAGCCAATTCCTACTTCCTGACCATATTCGTAATCTACTCCCGAATACCTTTCATTTGAGTCCCATATTGCCATGATCGTCAAAAATACCTATTTTAAGAGGTTCTGGGGTTGGGCGGCCCCCCAGGTACTTGGACCCAACTTTTATTATGAAATTTGTACTCTTGAATACCTTCCATAAGAATCCCATATTGTCCCGATCGGTAAACTTTTATTTTTGGGTAGTACTTTGGGGTAAGGGGGAGGGTCCGCCCCCCTCCCGATATCAAAAATTATATAGCCTATATTTCCTTCCAGACCAAGCTACACAATCTGTGAAAATTTCGAGAAAATCGGTTCTGACGTTTTTCAGTCTATACGGAACAAACAAACCGAGTCCCATACATCCATGATTGGCTAATGTGCCCATTTCAGCCGTTTTTGTGGGAGTAGGGTGGCGCCCTATACTTCGGCATGAATTTGTATGTCAGATTCGTTATTTACTCCCACATACTTTTTATTTGATACCCATATTGTCCCTATCGGTCCACTTTTGATTTTGGGTGGTGTTTTTGGCGAAACGGTGAAGGGTCCACCCCCTTCCGTTAGCAAGAAATTATAAAGCCTATTCCTACTTCCTGACCATATTCGTAATCTACTCCGGAATACCTTTCATTTGAGTCCCATATTGTCCTGATCGTCAAAAAAAAACCTATTTTAAGAGGTTTTGGGGCTGGGGCGGCCACCCAGGTACTTGGACCCAACTTTTATTATGAAATTTGCACTCTTGAATACCTTCCATAAAAATCCCATATTGTCCCGATCGGTCTACTTTTATTTATGGGTAGTATTTTTGTGGTAAGGGTAGTATTTTTGTGGATTTTTGTGGTCAAAAAAAATTATATTGCCTGTGTTTCCTTCCAGACCAACCTACACACATTTTCAGAAACGCCAGATCTCGGAAATGGGTGATATGCTCTCATAGAGTGCCCTAAAAATAAAAATTTGGTATCCACCTAAAACCTACCAAACATATATTTAGGCCAATCACGACAATATGGGACTCAATTGAAAGGTATTAAGGATAAGAAAACGTATCTGATATCCAATTGTCGGACCAAGTGTTAGGGGGACCACCCCAACCCCCAAAACACCCCCAAATCGGGCATATTTACCGACCATGGCAATATGGGACTCAAATGAAAGGTATTTGCGAGTAGAATATGAATCTTATATCCAAATGTGGGGCCACGTTTCTGGGGGTCCACCCCTTCCCCAAAACACCCCCCAAACAGGACGTATTTACTGACCATGGGTATAAGGGGCTTAAATAAAAGGTATATAAGTGTAGAACTCGAATCTGATATCAAAATATGGGACCAAGTGTTTGGGGGGCCGCCTCCCCCAAAAACATCCCCCCCCCAAGGGGACAAATTTACGATCATGGAAATATGGGGCTCAAATGAAAGGTCTTTGGGAGTAAAGCACGAATCTGATTTCAGTATTTGGGAAAAGTGTCTGTGGGGCCACCCCGGCCCCCACAACACCACCCAAATAGGAAGTATTTGCTGATTATTGCAATATGAAACTCAACTAAGAGGGTTTTTAGAGTAGAACACGAATCCGATTTATATTTTCAAGGATAACTCACTGAGTGGTCGCCCATCCCCCAAAAAACCCCCCAAGCCGGTGATGTTTGCCAACTATGGAAATATGGGGCTCAAAGGTATTTGGGAGTAGACCACGTATCTGATATCAACATTAGGGGCCAACTGTCTAGAGGACGTCCCACCACCATAACAACCCCCAAAGAGGACGTATTTGCTCACCAAGTCAATTTGGGTCTTAAAGAGAGTGGAACTAAATATTTATAGTTTTTTGGGCCAGTACCCCAAACCGGACATATTTGCTGACTTTTGCAATAAGGAGTTTAAATGAGATTAGAAAACGAATTTGATATCCAATTTTAAGGCCAATGGCAATATGGGGTTCAAATAAATGATATTGGGTTGCCCAAAAAGTAATTGCGGATTTTTCATATAGTCGGCGTTGACAAATTTTTTCACAGCTTGTGACTCTGTAATTGCATTCTTTCTTCTGTCAGTTATCAGCTGTTACTTTTAGCTTGCTTTAGAAAATAGTGTAAAAAAAGTATATTTGATTAAAGTTCATTCTAAGTTTTATTAAAAATGCATTTACTTTCTTTTAAAAATCCGCAATTACTTTTTGGGCAACCCAATATATAGATATATGAGAATAGAACACGCTGCTGATCCGGGCTTAGTGTTTGGGGGACCATCTCGATACCCAAAAACACCCCTAAATCGGGCATATTTACCGACCATTTCAATGTGGAGCTTAAATGAAAGAAATTGGGAGGTAGAGCACAAAGTGATACCCACTTTCGGGACCAATTTTCTGGGGGTCTACCCCTTTCCCAAAATACCCCACAAACAGCAAGTAAAATTTTGTTCCATATAAACTAAAAGAAGGTGCAGCGGAGCGGGTCCGGGTCAACTATTGGTTGCCCAAAAAGTAATTGCGGATTTTTTAAAAGAAAGTATATGCATTTTTAATAAAACTTAGAATGAACTTTAATCAAATATAATTTTTTTTACACTTTTTTTCTAAAGCAAGCTAAAAGTAACAGCTGATAACTGAGAGAAGAAAGAATGCAATTACAGAGTCACAAGCTGTGAAAAAATTTGTCAACGCCGACTATATGAAAAATCCGCAATTACTTTTTGGGCAACCCAATAGTTTTATATAAACGATAGCATGTACGCATTTGAAAAGAAACTACTCGAAGGTCACAAAACCACATTGCATGCTGGTGGTTTTCACATTAAGCAAATCATTGTGCCAGTAATGAATGCAAATAAATACTTAAAGACGTTTTCAAGCCATAGCCGATGCTAATCTATTGGCAGTAAGCATTAGGTTTCAATGTCATAAAGACTTTATCTTCAAATGGGTAGGACTTCAGTTATAATACCTAAGGTTATATTCACTAATCTCCTTTTTATTCATTTAATACGAACCCATTTGGATACCCCGCTCTAAGCCTTTCCCTCTTTTCCCCGTTGAGGCCGGCTATGATATGCGTAAAATCAAAGTTTATGTTGGGCGAGCAAAACATTTTTATGATCTAATACCTGCTTCGGTGTATGAGAGTAAAGTTTATGCCATTGTGCCCTGGGGTGGAGCTGCCCATGAGGAGACGAAATACGAGGTTCTTGCTGGTTTAGATTATGGCTGGGAAGCCTGTCAAGATGGTAAGGTACCCCAAAACGCAGTCAAGGCTGGCAAAACCAATAATGGTGAGTGGCTGTACGTTGGACGGGCCGAGTACGAAGGCACTCGAATGGTGGGCAAAATCCAACCTTCAGAAAAATCCATATACATTCCCTATAAACAGCTGGAGATAAAGCTAAAAAATTATGAGGCCTTGTACTACAAGGACTCGGATACCTGGAAAACTATGAGTATGAACATGAAAACGAATATTTTTCCCGATGCTGTTGAGGTGGGCGAGGACCGAGACTATAGTAAAATGTATGTGGCACGTGGTATGTACCAAGATATGTGGTATCCCGTGAAATGTATTCCCGATCGAGAGGAAGCCTTTCTGTGCTACGATGGTCCCGAACAGAAATACGATACCGTCCAGTTCTTGGTTGGCGATAAATACTATTGGAAGAAGCCAACAGCTGAAGATGATTTCTTCGATGCTGTATTTACGGATCACACCAAGGAGGGAGAGCCTTTGTTTGTTGGTAGAGGCTACCATGAGGATGTCATTTGCACGGGACTTGTATCGTTGGTGCAAAATATTTTAATAGCTCCTTATGGAGCAGAAGTAAAGTATATAAAAAATTTTGAAATTCTGATGAGAAAATGAGCGCTTTAAATTCAATGATAGAAAACATTTTTAAAACTCAAAACTATTTTACTTATAAATATGAAATAAATTAATAAAAAACTATGTATAATAAGTCAAAAAGTGTTAAAATCAGCAGAGCCCAATATTGGGAACCCAACACCATGGTTGCCGGAAAAAATTTCCAAAAATGAACTCAGTTGAAGACATGTGTGTATTTTTTATACCCACCACCATAGGATAGGGGTGTATTCGCTTAGTCATTCCATTTGCAACACATCGAGATATGCATTTCCGACACACAAGGTATATATATTTTTAATATTCTTAAAATTCTAAGACGATTTAACGATGTCCGTGTATTTCTTCTATACACAGGTTAAGTTCTTGAATGAGCCAAATCGGACTTTATTTGAATATAGTTGCCATATAGACCGATTTAGCGATTTAGGTTCTTAAGCCCGTAAAAGGGGCATTTTTTGTCCGATTTTGCTCAAATTTGAAACAGAAAGTTTTACTGGGGTCCCGCATATTCAAATCGAATATGGGCCATATCGGACCATATTTACATATAGCTGCCATATAGACCGATATGCTGGTTTACGGTCCCAAGCCTTTAATAGGCTCATTTATTATCGATGAAATTAGAAACAGTGAGTTGCTTTAAACCCGCCGACACCCGACACAAATATGGTTAAGATCGGACTATATTTGAATATAGCTGCCAATATGGACCGATCTCCAGATTTAGGGCCTTAAGCCCATAAAAGACGCTATTTTTATCCGATTTCGCTGCAATTTGAAATAGTGAATTGATCAAAGCCTCCCGATATCTGAGTCAAATGTGGTTCAGATCGGTTCTTATTGAGATATAGCTGCCATATAGACCGATCTGCCGATTAAGGGTCTTAAGCCCTTAATAGCTGCATTTATTACCCGATTTCGCCATTTCAGTGGTGGGTATCCAAAGCTAGGCCCTACCGAACTTGATACCTTTTTACTTGTTCTAAATATTAGACCTTAAATGAAATTTCTTTGGGCCGTAACGGTAGCTGAGTTGACAGCGTGCTCGAAGTGTCAGGGCGGTCGTGGGTTCCATTTTCATCAAATGCCTTTGTTGTTGTTGTAGCCAAATTTTCATGTGGACGCGGCGATTCTCGTTAATCTCCTATAGGTGAGCAAGCTCATTCTGGTCCAAAGGACCGATCGCCGCGGGAACAGGGTGGCCATTGGTTATTTAAAGGCGCCAATAACTCGCCTTGTCATATCGATCATCATAGGCACTCAGTGTTTAAGCAAGAGGCGAAGCCGCTCGACCTCTCACTGAGACTCTCTCCTCTATACCGCTGTTTGTCAGTGACTACCGTTGCAGCTACACTATATGGAGCATTCCACTATCCGCAACCTGTGGATGCGTCGTGACAGCAAGTCCAAATGATGTTTTATACAGGCATCTGCCGCGATGGCTTAATCCTACGGGGTTCTTAATCCCGGATGAAAACGATGCGTCTACCAACGCCCCCATACAGAGTCGAAGTTATCATGAGTACCAATTTTCTGAACGTGTCCTCCCCCTTGGTTAGGAGCAAAACACTATCCAAAACTCTTTCCGTTCTGTGGGTCACGGCACCCGGTTTAGTACATGCAACTCCACACGCAGCATCGAAATGCCCTTCTTGTAATTTTAAGTGTTAGACCACAGCCACCACGTTGCTCCCAACTGGGACGTTACCAGACAGTTCCGGACTGGTCACCTTATGGCATGATGCAAGCACTATCCCGTAGCAACACGTCATTCAGAAACAGTCAGAAATTAGGTGGCATAACCTGAAATGAATCAGCTCAAGTCTGAGCCAAAACAGGAGTGACAACGAAACATTCATACACACGGTATACAGTATGTTAGTCACGAGGAATAACATCGACACCGCGTTAAAACTTTCAAAACATCAGAAATCCACACACACCCACTCGACCAGCCCCAAGACTTAATGGTCCAGCCATTTTCAGCTCACCGACTCAGCTCGATGCAGCCTACCAATTGCTCATTCATACATTGTCATATCGCTTCACCCGTCCTTCACCACATCCATCCCTTCACGACCAGCTCCGAAACTTCATGGTCCAACCATCCTCAGCTCGCCGACTCAGCTCGATGCAGCCTACGAATCGCTCATAAATCCATCGTCCCATCGCTTCATCCGTCCTCGCTGCTTTCCTTCCTATCATCCCCATCCTATTCCACATCACTACGTTTATCAGCTTTTTATCACACGTTGTGTTGTACCCAGGAAATCAATTGCTAAGGAAATCCCAAAACAAACACGACCCCTGGGTAGCTTTAATATTCCACTTCAGATCATGGTGAAGAGCTATTATATACTTTTTACCTAAATGGTCCCCCGTGGGGGCCTCGTGACAGCAATGAACACCACACAGATCGAACACCAATGTTCTAGCCTGTGTGGAAGCTATCCTATCTGTATCGTCTTGACATTTTAAGTCGATCAGAAATGTCCATCCGTCTGTTGAAATCACGATAGCGGTCGAGCAAATAACGATATCTGCTTGAAATTAGGCACAGAGATCTCTAATAGATGTAGGTAGGTCGTTGATCGTTGTTGAAGATGGTGGGTCAGATCGTTTCAGATTTGGATATAGGATATGTAGGACCGCTTATCTATCACAACGACCAACGACCTAAATCTCTGTGCAAAATTTCAAGCAAATATCTTTATTCGTTCGACCACTATCGTGTTTTCGACAGACGGATGGACATTGCTGATCGACTTAAAATGTCAAGACAATCCAGACAATACAATACACTGCGGTTCACCAGGATAGAACCGCGGAAATATTAGCAAAAGGAACAAGGAAAGGAAAACATGGCTCAGCAGAGGAACACATCAAGGAGGTGTATTGTCTCCTCTACTTTGGAATATAGCCATTTACAATATATTAGGGGAAATTTTCTCACCACTATAAGAGATATACTTGAGGAAGCTCTACGTGCAAGGCGGGCTATCAAAAGTGGTCTAGGCGCAAATCCGTCTAAGACAGAAATAGTTCTTTTCAGCAAGAGATGCAAATTACCTACAGTGGCACCTGTCTCCTTGCAAGGCAAGAATGTTCCATTTACTGAAAGCGCAAAGTACATGGGGTACATGGGGTTTTGCTAGAAAGGATATTGAACATCTAATCTAACATTTCGGAAAGGGCAATAAAGTTAACTCTGTCCCTATACACCAGCAAGAGAACCAATGGCAAAAGTTGGTGGTTTTAACAGTTTGTCATGCACTGGGTAAATACTGCTGCGTGTCCGACCAATAATGGCTGGCGCTTCCAAAGTCCACCAACTGTTCAATGCTCAACCGGATCCAAAGGATGGCTTGGTTGTGCATCACAGCATCACTGGGGACTACGCCATTCGATGAACTGAATTTAATGCTTCATCTAACGCCTCTAGCCAAATTTCATTTCCATTGTGTCATGGAACATGGGGCATTGTATCAAGGATAACATAGTATCCTTGATACAATGCCCCATGTCCCAGGCAGTGTGGATTACACATTGCCTGAGCCGCTTTTTGATAAAAAGCCCTGTGCCACTGTTCCTGATAGAACCGATTGGAACCACAATATCCCTGGTACTATAAGTTACGTAGACTTCTATACGGATGATTCCAAACTATTCGACCAGGTGGAGTTTGGGGTGTACTCTGAAGAAGTACGACTGGTCACATTGAGAATGTTGCCTGACCTCTGCAGTGTGCATCAAGTGGAGATCCTTGCGATTAAAGAAGTGGGGAAATGGCTTAGATACAATGTCATAACGACATCTGCCATAAATATCTTCTCAGACAACCAGGTATCAATTAAATCCCTAGAGAACTTATTTCTGAACACAAAAACCTCCCCTCGAAAATCCAGATCTCTCAACGAGATAGTTGAACAGTACAAAATGCACTTGTTCTGGGTGCCGGGCCACAGAGATATGCCAGGAAAGCTTGCGAGACTAGGAACTACCAAGACGCAAGCCTATTTACCAAGCAGGGCCAAGCCCGAAGAACAATGATTGATAGATGGTCACAAAGAGGGAGCTATGAGCATTCCAAAACTATGTGACCTAATCTAGACTTGAAGAGGTCTACCGCTTTGATGTCACTGGCTGAACACAAACTCGACTATCGCAGATCTCTCAAAGAGATGGCTGAACAGTACAAAATTCACTTGTTCTGGGTGCCGGGCCACAGAGATATCCCAGGAAATTGTAAAGCGGACGAGCTTGGGAGACTAGGAACTACCAAGCCGGAAACCCGTTTACCAAGCAGTACCAAGCCCGAAGGACAACCAATGATAGATGGTCTCAATGAGGGGGCTGTGAGCATTCCAAAACTATGTGACCCAATCTAGACTTGAAGGGGTCTACCGCTTTGCATTCGCTGGCTTAGACAGACGACTCAGTCATTATGTCCGTCATGACAGGTCACTGTCTAATCGGAAAACATGCTAACAGACTGAAGGTTGCAAGTAACGACTTTTGCAGAAGCTGTGAGGATGTCGAGGAAGAAGAGACTATAGAACATCTGCTGTGTGTGTGTCCCGCACTGGCGGTTGGAAGGAGATCCACTTTAGATTCTCGTTTCTTTGAGAACCTTTCTGATTTAGCGGATGTGAACATTCGCAAGAAGTTGGGCTTTTTAAATCGATCAGGATGGTTCAACGGTAGGAACTTGAAGACATCTTCATCGACTGAGTCAGACGGCAGACTATCACTTAAACCTAGCCTAACCTAACCATAGACGAGAAGTGATTTTCAGGAAAGATTTTGAAATTTTGGTCAGAAAATAAAAACATGCAGACATTATTGCATACGTTTTTGAATCGGATAAATTTTTGCCGTTTGCTTATATTTGTTGCATCCTTTTATATACATATTCTTAAAATTATAATAATTTTTTTTTTCTTTTCAGTTTCAGTTTATAAAGCCGAATTTCCCATTTAAGCATTGGGAACAACTTAATAAAGTGAGGTAAGAACTACTCCCTTTTAAACCAGTAGATATAGAGATGTCGATCGAAGACATTGTTGTCGATTATGTCACAGCTCCAACGCATACCAATACGCCTTACCCAACACTTGTTAATATATTGGTTGCCCAAAAAGAAATTGCGGATTTTTCATATAGTCGGCGTTGACAAATTTTTTCACAGCTTGTGACTCTGTAATTGCATTCTTTCTCCTGTCAGTTATCAGCTGTTACTTTTAGCTTGCTTTAGAAAAAAGTGTAAAAAAAGTATATTTGATTAAAGTTCATTCTAAGTTTCATTAAAAATGCATTTACTTTCTTTTACAAAAATCCGCAATTACTTCTTGGGCAACCCAATGCATTTCCATATTGAAAGCAACGACCGACCTCTTTAATCAACCTCTCATCAGTTTGTATTTAGTCTAGTCTAAACTAAACTGATTTCCTGCATCTAATAATGTCCTCGTTTATTCAAATCCCTATATAGGGGAGAACATCAAACGAGCACTGCTGTTGCAAGCATCATTTCATACAATCTGCAACTGTATTAGCCACATCAATTGTGGCTATAATAACCGTATCAGCAACAACCACGACAACACTGACAATAATATACATGAAATAGAGCCATCATAAAAACCGGAAGTTGTGCACGTTTATTGAATTTTCAATATTTGAAATTTGATAAGCATTTCCGCTTCTAATGACAAAAATGTTCTTGATGCTGTTTTGCTGATGCGGATGCGGATGTTAGATGAGGAAGATACAGTCAATGCTATGAATCCTGCTGATAACGATGATACTATTGCAGCAAATGTTGCCGCTGTTGTGGTGATTGTGTATGGCCAATTGATATTGTGCAACTTGATGTTAAACATCAAGGGACACATTTTACTTTTGTATGGCTGATGTGAAGAAGGATATTTGCTGGTGATGGTAATGATTTGTAAAGATAAAAAGGTATGAAAATAATATAAATTCATGCAATTGAGGCAGTATCGTCGTAGGTGACCAGCCTGTATTCGTTACAATGGACATGCTGGATGTGATATATTTACCCTATTCTCAGCAGATTTTGTCGAAGAAACTTGGTTAGTACATAAAGGATAATCGCACAGAGGGATAAAGTTTAGCAGAATCTGGGAGAATTTCTGAAATGAATCGGTCAGTGCATCATACCCACTATTGTGTGGTCTAAGTCCCCAACTCATGTCTACGAGTTGCAAGAAGAGTAGAGCGCATTCAGCCCCCGTTTGACTCCTCAACGATCCTTCTCCACTTCAACTTCTGGTTAGGTATTTTCAAATGCAAATTGCAAATTTGCCCATGAACATTCCATGAAGGAAAGGGGGCAAACTTCTCACATAGCAATGAGTGCTGTCCGATTAAAATTTTAAGCTAAATTAGAAGTGACCTCTTTGTTATAGCCCAGTCCAAAGGGCGTGCCGCACTGCGATACCTCTTTGGGGAGAAGTTTTTACATGGCATAGAACCTCACAAAGTTTGTCAGCATTAGGAGGAGATAACCACTGCTTAAATTTTTTTTCTGACGTTCTCGCCAGGATTCGAACCCAGGCGTTTAGCGTCATATGCGGGCATGGTAATCTCAGCGCAACGGTGGCCACCAGGTAGTAAGCCTGCCACAGGAGCACTCCTTCCAGGACCGTTCCCCTGAATTCGCCAGATTTCCTCCCTCTAAGGAACAGCATTAGCTCAGTCTCTGTGGAATTTATGCCAAGACATTTATTTAACTTCCTAAGCGCACCCTTAAAGACTTTGATGGTGGTAGAGGGTAAGCAACCACCAATCTTAATGACAACATCATCGGCATAACTAACCAAAATCACTCGCACCTCCTTTAAGGACCTGAAAATCTCATTGATAACCAAGGGCCACAAGGGCCTGCCCTGCTTCGCTGGTCACAATCTTTCTATTTTAGCCCTTATCTAACGAAAAACTTTTTTTATTTTGCCCTTCAGCCCTTAATGAAGACCGTCGTCTTTGTAAGCTGAGGGAAGTCCATCTTTCTCACCAGATAGAGCTTTGCGCCCTCCCAGGGATCGTGCATACCTCTGACGAGCTGTTTGACGGTATCAATACATTCCGCCGACGCAAAACGCAGTGTAAAGATGTTCTCTCTATACTCGCAGCTCATCATTTATATGGGTGGACCCTCTACAGAGTTCCACACATGTTCGAAAATCCTCTCGTTAACCAGATCCTCCATTTGGGACCGATGATCTGGTGGAATCCTACTGGATGCACTGCAGATATTGATGACTGCATAAGTCAGCTCATCACTGTTGTGCTTCCTTGCCACTTTGCCGTAAGAGAGCGGCTCCTTACCATTCTCAGCAACCATTTTCTCCTTCCGTGATGGCTGTGGCATCCTTTTGGAAGTCACATACCTCCATGAAGACTCAGGGGCCATGCGCGCTTCCTTCGTTCCTGTTCCGACTTTGTCTACCTCCGCGGTACACTATCTGAAGTCCCCATTGCGGGATGGCTGGATTGGTTTTCCCAGAGTACTTGAAAGCGGGGAGCTCTTTTTCTTCTTCTGCATTTTAGCAGTGCTATGCTCTTCGGGAGATCTGATTTTTTTTCCAGCTTGCGTAGAAGTGCTTGGAATGTCAGTTCTATCCCTTCCAGCATCCTGCAATTTCGCCCGATCGCGCTGCTGGCACATACTCTTCTGTCTTCTTCGTCGTGCCCCGGATCGTTTTCTCGGGGCCATCGCCCTTTTCTGCTGTCATCCCGATGCTTCATTTCTCGATTCGGCTGCGATGAACGTTTCATTGTCAGCGTCACTTTCTGAATCCGAGAAAGAAACACCACCTTTAGTTAAAGGCTGAGGACTAAACCACTAAAAACCAACTTGGACTCTGTTGTAAAGGTTAAACGGTTAAACTTTTTATAATTTTTGTGGAGTTCCAACCACACAATTTTTCTAAATTCAATTTATATAAAAAAATGCTTTTTGATTCAAATCATCTTAGATTTTTGATCCCAATCTCTACAATGGACTTTAATTTTCTTAGATTACCAACCAGTTTTGTGGCTTTTTCTTGGTAATGACATGGCAGTAAAATTACTACAAAATCTCTTTAGGGTTGAATAGTACCTTAATTTCAGTCGTTTTTACTACAAGAAGTAATGACATTTTATAATATGCGCTTCCTTTGACGTTGTAATTTTTTATTTTGTATATTTTTTCTTGTTTTGTCAACCCGGAACAGTCTCTAATGAAAGTTTAGCTCATTTTGCGTAAATAGTTTTTCCATCATCTCTGTTGTGGCATTTTTAAGATACCTCTTTTTTTCATTATAATCTCCCTCCCATCTACCTTCAAAGCCTTTTTGTAAAGCTCGTTCAAAAAAAGAAGGAGAAAATTCATCCTTTGACATGAATGTGGACATATTTGTGGCGTATACGAAATCCTTTTAGTTTTATATCACAATCTCGTTAACTAGGGGAAGTTGTCTTCTTTGTTGCCGTATAGTAGCAGCTACCTGTCATGAAAAAATGCTATGTGCAAATGCATTCGCTAGAACTTGCGACATAGAATTTAAACCAATTTTTTTTAAATGGTACATAGGTTGGTTTTTTGCAAAACCTAAGAAGGGCCATAAAATTTCGGTTTTAAGTACTTCACAAAGGCTTCATTGGCACTGATTGCAGTAAATTAGATTTTGACGTTTATTATTTTGAGACATGAGAGAAGCCACTGTACAAAATTTCAGCCAAATCGGATGAAAATTGCGCCCTCTAGAGGCTCAAGAAGTCAAGATCCCAGAACGGTATACATGGGAGCTATATCAGATTATGTACCGATTTGCTCCATTTTTAGCACAGTTATTGTAAGTCATAACAAAACACCTCATGCAAAATTTCATTCAAATCGGATGAGAATAGCGCCCTCTAGAGGCTCCAGAAGTCAAGACCCAAGATCGCTTTATATGGCAGCTATATAAGGTTATGTACCGATTTACGCCATACTTAGCACAGTTATTGTAAGTCATAACAAAACACCTCATGCAAAATTTCAGTCAAATCGGACGAGAATAGCGCCCTCTAGAGGCTCACGAAATCAAGAGCCAATATCGCTTTATATGGCAGCTATATCAAAACATGGACCGTTTTGAACCATACATTGCACAGTTGTTGAAAGTGATACCAAAACAGCACGTGCAAAATTTCAGTCAAATCGGTCGAGAATTGCGCCCTCTAGAGGCTCAAGAAGTGAAGATCCCAGATCTGTATACATGGCGGCTATATCGGGTTATGTACCGATTTGCGCCATACTTAGCACAGTTATTGGACGTCATAACAAAACACCTCATGCAAAATTTCAGTCAATTCGGACGAGAATAGCGCCCTCTAGAGGCTAAAGAAGTCAAGACCCAAGAATGGTTTATATGGCAGCTGTATCAAAACATGGACCGATTTGAACCATACTTAGCACAGTTGTTGGACGTGATACCACCACACCACGTTCCAAATTTCAGTCAAATAGGACGAGAACTGCGCACTTTAGAGGTTCAAGAAATCAAGACCCAAGATCGGTTTATATGGCAGCTATATTAAAACATGTACCGATTTGGCCCGTTTTGGCGGACATCACGGACATAGTTAGATCGACTTAAAATGACATGAGGATCAAGAACATATATTCTTTATGGGGTCTCAGACGCATATTTCGATATGTTACAAACAGAATGACGAAATTAGTAAACCCCCATCCTATGGTGGAGGGTATAAAAATGAATTTGTGTTTGTTTGTTTGTCGGTTAGTTTGTTTGTTTCGTATAGACTCAAAAACCTATTTCGTTGAAATTTTCACAGATTGTGAAGGTTGGTCTGGAAAGAAACATAGGCTTTATAGCATTTTGATGTCGAAAGGGGGGCGGACCCTCCCCTTTACCCCAAAAGTACTAACCAAAAATTAAAGTGTACCGATCCGGACAAACTGGACTTAAATGAAAGGTATTCTAGAGTAGAGTATGAATTTCATACTAAAAATTGGGTCCAAGTAACTAAGGGGCCGCCTCAACCCCAAAACACCCGAAAATAGGTTTATTGGACGAGCATGGCAATATGGGACTCATATCAAAAGTATTCGGGAGTAGATTACGAATATAGTCGGAAAGAAGGAATACGCTATTGTTGATATCGGAAGAGGGCGGACCCTCCCCCGTTGCCCTAACAACACCACCCAAAATCAAAAGTAGACGGATAAGGACAATATGGATATCAAACGGAAGGTATTGAAGAGTGTAATACGAAAATGGTATCAAAAATTAGGCCCAAGTCCCAAGAAGTCGCCCTAACCCCAAAACTTCTAAAAACAGACAAATTCCACGTCCATATCAATATGGGGCTCAAATCAAAGGTATTCGGGAGTAGATTACGAATCTGCAAACAAAATCAGATTGAAGTGCAGGGGTTCGCCCCACCCCCCAAAAACGCTCCAAAAGGGCATATGACCCAGTATGACTATATGAGGCTCAGATTGTTTGCTTTTTCCTTAGAAGAACCGATTTTCTTAACATTTTCAAAGATTGTGTAGGTTTTTGTGGAAGGAAACATAGGTTATATAATTTTGTGATATCGAATGGTGGCGGATCCTCCCCCTTACCCCAAAAACCAAAAATGGACTAAACGGCTTAATATGGGTATAAAATGAAAGATATTGGAGACATGAAAACTAATATCGTATTAAGTTTTGGGTCCAAATACGTAGCAGGCCACCTCAACCCCAAAACTTCTCTAAACAGATATATTCGACGTTCCTATCAATACGGGACTCAAATAAAAAGTATTCGGCAGTAGATTTCAAATATGGCATAAGAAATTAGGTCGAAGTAATGGGAGGTCGCCCCACCCCCAAATACCCCCAAATGGGCATATCAGCCGGATATGGCTGTATGGGATTCAAATGAAAGATATTTGGGAGTAGATTACAAATATGATATTAAAATTGACGTTTAACTCTAGATGGCACTTTTCCTCCCAAATATACGTAAAATAGGTTTTTTTTTTCTGTCAACCAACACGCAGGGGATGTCCCCTATGAATGCAGTGCATTGGCGAGAGGAAATTAGGAATTGGAGGGTGGAAAAGGATGTAGTGCTTATTGACATTTGTCTTAAATCTTTGGTAAATTGACCCATTATGGCAATATGGGACTCAAATGAAAGGTATTTGAGAGTAAAAAACGAATTTGATATCCAATTTTGGAGCCAAGTGTTTGGGGGTACGTCCTAAATCACCCCCTAAACTAAACTTGATTTACGACTACAACAATATGGAGCTCAAATCAATGGTATTTGGGAGTAAAGAACGAATTTGATATTTATTTTCAGGGCAAGATATCGATGGCCGCCCCAGCCCCAAAACACCCTCCTAACGGTTCATATTTACCGACCATGGCAATATGGGGCTCAAATTAAAGGAATTTGGGAGTAACACGATTTTGATAGCCATATTTAAGTCTTCTCTCTCTTTCTTTTTTTACAAAATGTCCGATCTCGGAGATTGGTAATGTGATGCGTTTGAAATGTTTTTGCTCTCTCATAGTTACCAAAAACAAAACATGAGCCATGTGTTTTGGGGAGCCGCCCCACCTTGAAATACCTCCCTATTATATAAAACCCATTTGGGGTGGAAATCGATTGATTTCGGGAAAGTGATACTTATTTTCGGGACAATGACCCCAGGGTCCACCCCACCCTCAAACAGAGTTTATTTACCGATCATGCCAATATGGTATTCACATATATTTACTTTAAGAGCCAAGTGTCTGGGTGGCCAGCCCACCCCCCAAATACCCCCTAAACGGGAAATATTTACCAATACGATAATATAGGACTCAGAAGAAAGGCATTTGGGAGTAGAGAAAAAATTTTCCCAGGAACCGAGAAGGGGCAAACTTCTCACCTCTTTGAAGAGAAGTTTTTACATGGCATTACACCTCACAAATATTGCCATTACAAATGCAAATTTTGCCCATGAACATTCCACTAAGGAACATGGGCCAAACTTCTCACATATCAATGAGTGCAGTCCGATTCAAGTTTAAGCTCAATGATAAGGGACCTACTTTTTATAGCCGATTCAAAACGGCGTTCCGCAGTGCGCCACCTCTTTGGAGAGAAGTTTTACATGGCATGATACTTCACAAATGTTGCCAGTATTAGGAGGGGAAAACCACCGCTGAAAATTTTTTTTGATGGTCTCACCAGGACTCCAACCCAGGCGTTCAGCGTCATAGGGGGACATGCTAACCTCTGTGTACGATGGCCTCCACCACAAATGTGCCAGCATTAGGAGGGGAAATCCACCGCTGAAATTTTCTTCAGATGGTCTCGCCAGGATTCGAACCCAGGTGTTCAGTGTCATAGGCAGACATGCTAAACTCTGTGCTACTGTGGCCTCCACAAGCTCTATGATGAGAGGCCTCCTTTTTATAGTAGAGTCCGAACTGCGTGCCTCTGTGAAGAAAATTTTTTACAAGGCATTGTACCTCACAAATATTGCCATCATTAAAATGGGATATTCACCGCTTTAGATTGTGTCCGATGTTCACGCTAGGATTCGAACGCAGGCGTTCAGCGTCTTAGGTGAACATAGGCTACAATGGCACGAATTCGATATCCACGTTCAGGGCAAAGAGTGCCCACCCTAAAAACATGTTAGAGAGTTAAAGAAGGCATAGCGGAGAGGGGTCTTGTTCTAGCCGATATTTTTAAAACCTTTTATGTAACAAAAATGTTACAAAAAATTTATTGCGAATTTTTTAGAAGAAAGTAAATGCATTTTTAATAACACTTAGAATGAACTTTAATCAAATATACTTTTTTTACACTTTTTTTCTAAAGCATGCTAAAAGTTACAGCTGATAACTGACAGAAGAAAGAATGCAATTACAGAGTCACAAGCTGTGAAAAAATTTGTCAACGCCGACTATATGAAAAATCCGCAATTACTTTTTGGGCAACCCAATAGATTGGACTATATTTGGATTTTTAATTTATTTATTGCGTCATTATTTTTAATTATTTCATTATTACGAAATCCCAAAATTCTATACGACAAATGTTTGGTATGCGATAAAAATGCCACCATGTTAATTTAGATTTAGCTAGAACTTTAATTACAAATCCATGATTATCTTTACCCTTTTAACCACAAACAATACATGGTAATTATTGCAAACTCTGAAAAAAAAAACCAGCAACAATGCGTTTATAACTAATTTTGCCCTGCACTTAGCTGATAGTGTTGTACTGGACAATGACAACAATTTTAATGCATCCACCAGCAACTAAAATAACAACCGCAAATAGCCCCAGCCATGACTCCATTTACATCGTCAGCCACGACAAAACGGACACCGCGAATAAAATAATGCTGTTTTTAAAATAAATAAAATTTGCTGTTGAAATAACCTTTCAACCTATGTGTTAATTTCAGCGATATCCACAACGAGACAGTGGAGAAAATCACTCAGTCCTTTGGCTTAGTCCCATGAATTCCACGAAATATGGTACCCTTAGTACCCCGAGGGGAGGGATTTGTTTTAGCACATTCACATCTCAACAAGGCGCGAATGAGTGAGTGGTAGTTTGCCCCAAATGGATAAACGAGAAGGGATGTAGGTGACTTTTTTGCATAGGGTGCAGAAAATAAACACACACTCGCATAGCAGGCAGGGGATTTTCGCATTACATGAGAAAATATTTTCACAACAAATTGTCAAGCGCTAGCTCACTCGCCAAGGCCTTTAGTGAGAAGAAGGGACAGAAAGTAGATTGGAAAGGGGAGGGAGCGAAAAAGAAGTGACCCTAATTTGCATATAAACAAATAAATGCCATTTCTTTTTCTTTTAGATACTTTGGTCCTTACATGGCCAGGGAAGTGTATAACAAGTTAAAACGTGCTAAATACGGCCGGGTCGAATTTTGGATACCCAACAACATGGATTCCAATAAAACTTTAGCTTTATTTAGGTAAGGTAATCCGCCCCATGACACCATGGACATACACCTAAGCCAGTAATCGCGTGGTTGTACGCTCTAAATATTGGTTGCCCAAAAAGTAATTGCGGATTTTTCATATAGTCGGCGTTGACAAATTTTTTCACAGCTTGTGACTCTGTAATTGCATTCTTTCTTCTGTCAGTTATCAGCTGTTACTTTTAGCTTGCTTTAGAAAAAAGTGTAAAAAAGTATATTTGATTAAAGTTCATTCTAAGTTTTATTAAAAATGCATTTACTTTCTTTTAAAAAATCCGCAATTACTTTTTGGGCAACCCAATACAAACCTCGAAATAGAAAATTTTAAGTTATAGCAGCTATATCCTATTTTAACCATGCTTAGCGCAGTTGCTGAAAATGATACCAAAACACCACGTGCAAAATTTCAATCAAATCGGACGAGAATTGCGCCCTCTAGAGGTTCAAGAAATCAAGACCCAAGATCGGTTTATATGACATGGACCGATTTGGCCCATTTACAATCCCAACCGTACGCTCTAAATATTAATGACGAAAAAGAAAATTTTTAGTTAGAAATTCTGTGCCACTTACAAAATCCTTAATTGTTTTCCATGCCACGCCCCTGAGTTGGTTCATATGTAGTATTGTGTCCTCACCTAAGTACCGGTGTGTTCTAGCAGCGAAAGCCGGGTAATGACAAAGGAAATACTCCAACGTCTCATCATTTTCCCCACATGCTCTACACATTCTATCACTTGCCGCACCGATTTTGCATAAGTGATCTCGTAGTCCTATGTGTCCCGTTATGATACCCAAAAGCTTTATTGAACTCCTTCTTAAATCCTTTCAGTAATAGCCTCGTCTTCTCACGATTTGAATCTCCTATAGGATTTTCACCGTCCTACCTACCGTTTCGCTATTCCACAGACTGACATGCGCATTCGTCGCCCAAGCCTTCAACTCGGACTGCGTTCGACCTGAAAGGCTTCCGGTCAACCAGGTTTATTGACGGCAGTTTTGTGGCCTTCACTGCCAAATCGTCTTCTTTCTCATTTCCAGTTACTCCGCTATGGCCCGGCACCCAAACGATGCGGATTGTGACATCCTCAGAGAAGGCGTTAATCTACTTCTTACACTGCAAGAATGTTCGTGATCTAACCGTCCCGGTTGATATTTTCCTTTTGGCCTTTTTACTATCGGTAAAGATGTTCACACTCGACGTCCTCGCGTTAGCACCATACCACCTCACGTATACCGTGATTGCCCGGATCTCCGCCTGCAGGACCGTTTTATGGTCAGGTAGTCTTAAACAGATCTCACTCCTTAGGTTTTGAATGTAGACCCCCATGCCCACTCTGTTCCCTAACTTTGATACATCCGTGTAACATGATCATCCAGATGACAAAACTAGGGTTCCGTCTGTCTCCGCCTGCAGGAGCGTTTAATGGTCAGGTTGTCTAAAACAGATCTCACTCCTTGGGTTCTAAATGTAGACCCCAGGCCCACTCTGTTTTCTAACTTTGATTCATCCGTGTAACATGATCTTCCAGATGACAAAACTTGGGCTCCGCCTGTCCAAGACTGTGCCGCTGGCAGCAGTGCCTCGCACTCGACCTTAAATGTCGTTTCAGGTATCCTATCGGAAACCTCTTCCCTTTCTTCCAGGTTTCCTATCGTCGCCTCGATTATACCGCGATGGTATGAGCTGCTCCCATCCTTAATCCATTCTCCTATCGCCTTAAGTCTCATAGTCGCAGTGGCTGCCTCACACTTAATCTGTATGTCTTGGAGTCGGATATCTAGAATAGTCTCCAGTGCCATAGTGGGCGTGTTCCTCAACGCTCCGCCTATGCAAGGGCAACATGTTCGCTGAACCTGTTGTATGGTCCTTATGATGCACTTTTTCTCCATAGCAGTCCACCAAACCACGTTCCCGTAGAACCAATAGACTATCCTCGGATTCAGGCCCCATATCGAGCCTACTGCCCGTCTACTAGGGCTCCGCCTGTCCAAGACTGTTCTGCTGGCAGCAGTGCCTCACACTTAACCTTAAGTGTCGTTTCAGGTATCCTATCGGAAACCTCTTTCCTTCCTTCAAGGTTTCCTATCGTCGCCACGATTATACCGCAACTGTATGACCTGCTCCCATCCTCAATCTATTCTCCTATCGCCTTAAGTCTCATAGCCGCAGTGGCTGTCTCACACTTAATCTGTATATCTTTGAGTCGGATATCTAGAATAGTCTCTATAGAGCCAAAAATGAGCTCAATGGTCCTCATCGCTCCGCCTATGGAAGGGCAACATTTTCTCTGAACCTGTTGTATGGTCCTTATGATGCACTTTTTCTTCATAGTAGTCCACTAAACTGTGGACTATCCTCGGATACAGGCCCCATTTCGAGTCTACGGCCCGTCAACGGAGTGCCCAACATTTGTGAGCCATCTCAGTTCGCTCCTCAATGTGACACTTCCCATTAAGTTTCCCATCCAAGATCTATCCTCAGTATTTGACTTTGTCAGATATCGAAATCGTTTTATTGAGGAAACGTGGTGCGTAAAATTGGCCCACCTTCGTCTTCCTCGTGAACAGGCATATTTCAGTCTTCTGTGGTTTAACATTGAGATCCCTAGGTCTAGCCTAATCATAAGCCATATGCAAGACCATTTCTGCCCTTCTGGATAGCTGGTTCGTATCCTTACCCTAAAGAAGTATTATAACATTGTCGGCATAGCAGACGGGTTCAAATCCCTCCTCAGTCAGCATCCGTAGTAGGTTATTTAAGGTGGTCATCCTAAATAGTGGCAATAAAATGTCTACCTGTGGCGTGCCCTATGCCACTTCCTCCAATTTATCCACCTGTTCCTAAGCATATGGTTTATTAAGTCTCTAAGGACCCGGTCTATCCTATACCGGTCTAAGGATTGAATCAATGTATCGGTCCGCACATTGTAAAATGCCCCCTTTATTTAGACAGTTTGTATTTGTCTAGCGGAGAGCAGTTTATATGGGGCTTTTATCTTTCTGGCAACACTGCTTTAAACAGCTTACGCATGTTTTGTGTTTTGTTTCACTGTCAAACATATTCACTGTCAAACATATTCGATTTGGGAGCGAAGATCAGTCAGAAGCATTGCAAGAGCTACCAATGCAACCATAAAAAGTCACAGTTTGGTGCGGTTTATGGGCTGGTGGCATCATTGGACCGTACTTATGCACTTGCATGACATGTGGTTTCAACAAGACGATGCCACATGCCACACAGCACGGGTAACATTGGACTTATTGAGAGGCGAGTTCGGAGAACATTCTATTTGACTTTCGGGACCGGTCAATTGGCCCTCTAGATTGTGCGATTTAACGCCTTTAGACTATTTTTTGTGGGGCTATGTTAAGGCTCTATAGCTTCAAAAATCACCTTTTACAATATTTTCAGTGCGGCCACCTGGCAACTATTTGAAAAGGTCAGAGTGCCACCTGTAAAGTTACCGAACAGGTCGATAACTTTAATTACGCCGCCAATATGAAAGACCCGCTCTAAAAAACCCATGTCCAAACCCATGTCGTCTACAAACGACATAGCAGTAAGAGCCAAGACAACGGAGGACATGTCGAGGCTTTTGATAAAAACCCATTTTCCACAGGACACGTGGGCACTCACAGAGCATCAAATCATTTAAGTCACCCGGGCCTGATGGAATATTTTTGGCGTTACTACAGAAGGAGGCGGACTATCTGGAGCCCGGATGGCCTCTATTTTCACAGCGCACAGTGGGAGAAAATCAAAAAGGACTAGTAAACAAGTAAAAGCGTGCAAAGTTCGGCCGGGCCGAATCTTATATACCCTCCACCATGGGGCGCATTTGTCGAGTTCTTTTCCCGGTATCTCTTAGGCAAAAAATTATAAAAGAAAAGATTTGCTCTGCTATTAGAGTGATATCAAGATATGGTCCGGTTTAGACCACAATTAAATTATATGTTGGAGACCTGTGTAAAATATCAGCCAATTGGAATAAGAATTGCGTCCTTTGGGGGCTCAAGAAGTAAAATAGAGAGATCGATTTATATGGGAGCTGTATCGGGCTATAGACCGATTCAGACCATAATAAACACGTATGTTGATGGTCATGAGAGGATCCGTCGTACAAAATTTCAGGCAAATCGGATAATAATTGCGACCTCTAGAGGCTCTAGAAGTCAAGATCCCAGATCGGTTTATATGGCAGCTATATCAGGTTATGAACCGATTTGAATCATACTTGGCACAGTTGTTGGATATCATAACAAAATACGTCGTGCCAAATTTCATTCCAATCGGATAAGAATTGCGTTCCCTAGAGGCTCAAGAAGTCAAGACCCAAGATGGGTTTATATGGCAGCTATATCAGGTTATGAACCGATTTGAACCATACTTGGCACAGTTGTTGGATATCATAACAAAATACGTGGTGCAAAATTTCATTCTAATCGGATAAGAATTGCGCACTCTAGAGGCTCAAAAAGTCAAGACCCAAGATCGGTTTATATGACAGCTGTACCAGGTTATGGACCGATTTGAACCATACTTGGCAGCTATATGAAAACATGGACCGATATGGCCCATTTACAATACCAACCGACCTACACTAATAAAAAGTATTTGTGCAAAATTTCAAGCGGCTAGCTTTACTCCTTTGGAAGTTAGCGTGCTTTCGACAGACAGGCGGACGGACGGACGGACAGACGGACGGACATGGCTAGATCGACATAATGGGGTCTCAGACGAATATTTCGAGTAGTTACAAACAGAATGACGAAATTAGTATACCCCCATCCTATTGTGGAGGGTATAAAAATATGCCATGTGAGAAGGGGTAGAAATATTTCTTTGAAATTTGAAATGGTTAGAGCGCCTTTTGGCAGGCCCCTAAATGTGGTCAGCTCGGTATTTCGAAAAATTGTTCGGGCTGCTAAATCTTCTGCTTTCTACCCCTTTCCCAAAATACATCATAAAAAGCAATTATTTACGGACCATCGCAATATGGGGCTCAAATAAAGGTATTTTTGGAGTAGAATACGAATCTGATATCTAAATGTGGGACCATGTATTTGGGGCATCGCCCCCTCCCCAAAAAAACACCCCCCAAAGGGTAAAAATTTACCGACCACAGCAATATGTGGCTCAAATGAAAGGCATTTGAGATTAGAAAACGATTTTGATAACCAATTTTGGGGCCAAGTGTTTGGGGGACGCCTCATCCTATAAACTCTCCTTAGACCAATGGCAAAATGGGGTTTAAATAAATGGGTTTTGAGAGAAGAGCACTATGCTAATATTTTTTCAGGGCTAAGTGTCTGGGGGACCACCTCACCCCCGAAAACACTCCTAAATCGGACATACGTATTGACCGATCATCGCAATATGGGGCTCAAATGAATGCTATTTGGGAGTAGAGCACGAAACTGATACCCACATTCGGGAATACGTTTCTGGGGGTCCACACTACCCCCTAAAACTACCAACCATCACCGGGTAAATACCTTTAGGGTATTTACCTATCGCCCATCTCTAGATATACTCCATCCTTAAAAGGCTTTAATTGAGTCGGATATTCTCATTGAGATTTTGGGAGTGGGAAGGCCCCCAAAATCTCAATGAAAATATCGGACTCAATTAAAGCCTTTGACGAATGGAGTATATCTAGAGATGGGCGCCCCGGTAGCCGAGTTGGTAGCGTGCTTGGATTACCAGTGCAGAGGTCGTGGGTTCAATTCCCGCCAGAAGCTTTGGTCTGTTGCTACAGTGGTATCACAATGAACTTAAAATTGTCTAAGTGAGTCTGTAAAGGACTGCCACTCTTACCTAACCTAACCTAACCTAGGTAAATACCCAAAAGGTATTTACCCGGTAAATTGGGTAAATACCCAGGTATTTGCCCATTTATGCCCAAAATCCCGGTGTTTATAATTTTACAGATATCTTGGGTATAAAAACGTTTTCCAAACAAATGTTGGTGATTTCGTATTCTTTGTATATAAACCTAACCTGCTGATCTCATTTAATCGGAATTTAGTGGCAATCTATAATATGCCGCTATATGGACCGATCTCCAGACTTTTTAAAGTTTTGAGGTATTAAGTTGGTAATTTTTCATCCGATTTCGATGAAATTTAGCACTGTGAGTTCTGGAAGACCCCTTCCCATTTCTGTGAAGTGTGGTTCAGATCGGATTATACTTGGATATAGCTGCCCTATAGACCAACCGCCCGATCTCCCCATAGAGGATATTGAGCCTATAAAAGGAACATTTTTCATCCTATTTCAATGAAATTTGGCACAGCTCTGGTTCTGATAACCATCTAAACCTTTTTGTTGAATATCGTCCACATCGGAACACATTTTGCAATCCTCTACGCTTAGAGAGCGTTACAAACACTTACCTCAAATTACAACAGTCTATATCTAAGTAGCGCTATGGGTGTATAAAAATGAACTAAGAACCAAATACTGAAAAATTTTGTGACATTTATTTTGCAACATTTGCATCTGTGATACGGGGATATGGGTGTCACCCAAAAGGTAAACATGTCCTCTTTTTCCTACACTTTTGCTCTTTTTTTTTCTAGCTGCTGGCAAAAAGTGTTGCTCACCATGGATAATGAAAGTCCCATACACAAAAAAGAATATACACTTGTATGAGAACAAATTTACATAAATTTTCCGAGGTGTTGCCTAGTGTTCTTATGGAGCTTATATGACTACAGAGTCTTATCAAAACACATTAAAATCACAGCAGACACTAAGGGTTTCCTTTTGGGCGAACAGCACACTTTACTAATGCAAAAGGGCAGGGTAATTTTTCTTTTGCCCTTTTTACGACTTTTAATCCTTTGTGAGTAGGGATGATAGGTGCGAGTAGCCAAATAAATTTTGTTATTAAGCCATTGCAGCAGTGAATAATACAAAAAAACGAATATTTGCCAACATGACGTAGATAGGGAGCATCACAAAATTGCCTTGGAATAGAAAAAGAAACAACAAACCATAGATTAAAGTAAATTAAAAACAAAATTAAACAATTATTAAAGAGAAAGATTCATGTTATGTAAAGGGGAGCTCAGCGGGGTTCACTACCTATGACGATATCCAACATCAGAGATGTTTTGTGGTACAAATCGTTTCAAAATTGGTAAAGAATTTTCTTTTAACAATGTTCAGAAGTGGCTCAGGAGCAAAGGAAAGGTCTAAGTTTGTTCTTATCTTGTGTCCCTTCAGTTGCATTATGCTCTTCTTGGACTTTTAAAACAGCCAGAAATACCTGGTTGAAAAAATCGCAATGTTAAGCTTAAAGGCTTAGATATATGTCCATAGTGGCATGGGGCGGTTTAATATCCGCACCCTCTTTTCAATCTAAGCTTAAAATTCATTAAAAAACCAGCAAGGAAAGGCTAAAGTCGGGCGGAGCCGATTATATAATACTTACTTACTTACCTTACTTTAATTGGCTATGACAGATCTTTTGTTCCATTAGCCGAACGTAGAATAACATTCCATGCGCCTCCATCTTATGCTTTCATTCCAAAATCTCTGGCACCAAAATTCAAGGTGCCTCCCACAACTTATCTTTCCATCGAGTTTTTGGTCTTCCCGGTTTGCGTGTACCACCATGCTTGCCTTTAAAAGACATCTCAGCTGGAGCTTCTTCATCCATTCTGACAACATGACCTTGCCAACAGAGCCGTTGTATTTTGATGCGTGTTACTATGCTATCGTCATCATACAGCTCATACAGCTCGTGGTTCATAGGTCGTCTATATTCTCCATTAACGCAAACTGGTCCATATATTTTACGAAGAATCTTTCTCTCAAACACTCCAAACACTGCCTCATCTGCTTTCACAAGTACCCATGATTCAGAACCATATAACAACACGGATAGTATCAGTGTCTTGTATAGCGTAGCCTTGTTCCTAAACTGCCTACTTAGTCCAAAGTAGCATCTGTTTGCCAGTATTATTCTTCGCTTTATATCAAAACTGGTGTCATTCGTTCCGGTTACGTCGGTGCCGTAAGAGGTGAGAGTTGAAACCATCCATTTTGTCTTATGTCCATTTATTGGGTTGCCCAAAAAGTAATTGCGGATTTTCATATAGTCGGCGTTGACAAATTTTTTCACAGCTTGTGACTCTGTAATTGCATTCTTTCTTCTGTCAGTTATCAGCTGTTACTTTTAGCTTGCTTTAGAAAAAAAGTATATTTGATTAAAGTTCATTCTAAGTTTTATTAAAAAAGCATTTACTTTCTTTTAAAAAATCCGCAATTACTTTTTGGGCAACCCAATATTTGCCAGACCCATATATTTTACGAATAATCTTTCTCTCAAATACTCCAAGCACTGCCTCATCTGCTTTCACAACTACCTATGCCTCAAAACCATATAACAACACAGGTAGTAAAGGGTGATTTTTTTGAGGTTAGGATTTTCATGCATTAGTATTTGACAGATCACGTGGGATTTCAGACATGGTGTCAAAGAGAAAGATGCTCAGTATGCTTTGACATTTCATCATGAATAGACTTACTAACGAGCAACGCTTGCAAATCATTGAATTTTATTACCAAAATCAGTGTTCGGTTCGAAATGTGTTCAAATTTTGACAAATTTTGTTCAGCGATGAGGCTCATTTCTGGTTGAATGGCTACGTAAATAAGCAAAATTGCCGCATTTGGAGTGAAGAGCAACCAGAAGCCGTTCAAGAACTGCCCATGCATCCCGAAAAATGCACTGTTTGGTGTGGTTTGTACGCTGGTGGAATCATTGGACCGTATTTTTTCAAAGATGCTGTTGGACGCAACGTTACGGTGAATGAACACATTTCGAACCGAACACTGATTTTGGTAATAAAATTCAATGATTTGCAAGCGTTGCTCGTTAGTAAGTCTATTCATGATGAAATGTCAAAGCATACTGAGCATCTTTCTCTTTGACACCATGTCTGAAATCCCGAGTGATCTGTCAAATACTAATGCATGAAAATCCTAACCTCAAAAAAATCACCCTTTATTAGTGTATTGTATAGCGTAATCTTCGTCTGTCGAGAGGTGGCCTTGTTCTAAACTGCTTACTTAGTCCAAAGTAGCATCTGTTTGCCAGTATTATTCTTCGATTCAACTCAAAACTGGTGTCATTCGTTTCAGTTACGGCGGTGCCGAGGTAGATAAAGTTACCGACTATCTCAAAGTTGTGGTTCCCAACTTTGTCCATTTTCTTTATCTGCTCGGTTGGGAAAGGCTTTTTGGGAGTTGAAACCATGCATTTCGTCTTATCTCCATTTACTGCCAGACCCACTTTCACTGACTCTCTTTCGATTCTTTCGAAGGCTGCAGTTACTACTTCCGGTAACCGACCTATGATGTCGATATCGTCGGCCTAGGCGAGTAGCATGTGTTCTCCTGTGATTAGTGTGCCATATCGATTCACATCTGCATCTGGTATAATCTTCTCCAGCAGCATATTAAAGAGATCACACGATAGGCTGTCTCCTTTTTTGAAACCTCGTTTGGTATGAAATGGTTCGTAGAGATTCTTTCCTATTCTTACTGAGGAACACGTATCAGTAGGTGTCATTCTGCAGAGTCCTATCAATTTTGCAGGGATACCAAATTCGGACATGGCTTGAAATACCTTTGAACCGAAAGGGGTATCGGAGGCGGCTTTATAGTCAACTAAGAGATGGTAAGTGTTGATTTGTCCTTCTCGGGACTTTTCCAGGATTTGGCGCAGTGGGAATATCTAAAGCCGAATTGATAGGGCCCAATTATCTCATTGACTTTAGGTTTTAATCTTTCACACAGTTCGCTCGAAAGTATCTTGTATGCGATGGGGAGGAGACTTATTCCTCTGTAGTTGACACATTCCGTCTTGTCTCCTTTCTTGTGTACGGGACATAGTATGCTGAGGTTCCAATCATCGGGTATGCGTTCTTTCAGCCAAATTGCGCAGATAAGCTGATGCATATGCCTTACCAATGTGCCGCCTCCAGTTTTAAATAGTTTAGCGGGCAACCTGTCGGCTCCTGCTGCCTTGTTGTTCTTTAGTCGGGCCCCTGCTACTTGGGCCTCATACAGAATAGGAGGTAAATATTCTATACCATCATCATTGATTGGTTCTGCGGTATCCTCTTCGCCGCCCACGTTGGACACCAACTGTTGGGTAAAATGTTCTTTCTATATCCTCAACATGTTATCTGAGTCAGTTACAAGATTTCCTTCTTTGTCTCTGCTGGAGGATGTGCCTGCACCAAAGCCATCGGTTTGATGCTTAATTCTTTGGTAGAATATCCGGACTTCACTCTGACTCCTGTACATCTCAATTCGCTCACACTCACGCTTTTCCATTCCTTTTTCTTTCTGCGGAATAGGCGTTTCTCTTTTCTCCTTTTCTCCCGATACCTCTCCTTCATCTGGCGCGTTGCTACTGATTGCAGGGTTGCTCTATTCTTTGCTAGAATTTCCGGACCTCAGTCTGACTCCTGTGCATCTCACTTCGCTCACAATCACACTCACGCCTTTCCATTTCATTTTTCTTTCTGCGGAATACACGTTTCTCCTCTCTCCTTTTCTCTCGATTGCTACTGATTGCAAGGCTGCTCTGTATGCCGCATTCTTGGTTTCAGTAGCATCTCGACATTCTTGATCGTACCATGGGTTTCTTGAAGGAGGCTTCCGGTACCCAAGTACGGATTTCGGGGCATTTTTCATGAAGTGGGCAATAGTTTGGAGGCCACCGAAGCGCTCAGGAAATCATGTCCGCCTATGACGCCGAACGCCTGGGTTCGAATCCTGGCGAGACCATCAGAAAAAAATTTCAGCGGTGGTTTTCCCCTCCTAGTGCTGGCAACATTCGTGAGGTACTATGCCATGTTAAACTTTTCTCCAAAGAGGTGTCGCACTGCGACACACCGTTCGGACTCGGCTTATCATTGAGCTTAAAAACTTGAATCGGACAGCACTCATTGATATGTGAGAAGTTTGCCCCTGTTCCTTAGTGGAATGGTTATGGACAAAATTTGCATTTTTGGGCAATAGTTTGCCGCTGCGCCATTCTATCATCGGAACAAGGGGTGCTTTCATTAAGCAGTTGGGTCATTCGCATGGAGTATGCCATTGCCATCTGTTGTGTTTGCAGCTTTTCAATGTCCAGCTACCGTATAGTGTGCGATCGTACTTTCCTCGCCATATTCAAACGGGTGCGAACCTTTGCTGCAACAAGGTAATGAACACCTTGTCTGCGAAGTTACTCCGGTGGATGAGAGGCTAGCCACAATCCCCATGAAATCCAATTTCTTCAACATCAGCCTTATTTGTGTCCATGCCCCTACGGAAGGAAAGGACGAGCAGACCAAGGATGATTTTTACGAGCGCCTAGAGAGAGATTATGTACCACTGTCCCGCCCATGATATTAAAATCGTTCTGAGAGATTTTAATGCGAAGATAGGGAAGGCAGACATACTTGGTCCAACAGTCGGAAAGTTTAGCCTCCACGAGATAACGTCCAGTAAAGGGTTGAAGCTGATAGATTTCGCCGCGACAAAAAACATGGTAGTTAGTAGCACCAGATTTCAACATTAAAATATTCACAGAGCCTCATGGCTGTCATCCGATCAAAACATGAGGAACTAAACTGAGCACGTTGTGATAGATGAAAAGCATTCATCCAGGGTGTTAGATGTACGATCGATCCGTGGACTATAGATTCGGATCAAATTGTAGCTTCTACGGGCATTTAAGTCCAAATCGCGCGCTACATATATATGGAAGCTATATCCAAATCTGAAGCGATTTTTACCAAAATCAATAGCGTTCGTTCTTAGACCAAAGAAATCACAGGCGCAAAATTTCGTAACGATTGGACAACAAATACGACCTGTACTTTGATTACAAGAATGCATGGACTCACAGACGGGCGGACGGACGGACATGGCTAAATCGAATTAGAAAGTGATTCGGTGCCAATCGATATACTTATCAATGGGTCTAGCTCTTGTCCTTCTTAACGTTGCAAAGAAATGCACAAACTTATAGTACTCTGTATCACAGTGGTGGTGTAGGGTATAACATTTAAATGCATGCTAAGTCCGGTTGAGTCGAATCGTGGGTCTACCATGGATTCTGCTAAAATATGGGAACTATATCTAGTTATAGACCAAATTGTAACGTGCTTGGCGCAGTTGTTGAGAGTCATAACAGAACACTGTATGTAAAATTTTAGCCAAATCGGACAAAAATTGTGGCTTTCATGGGTTCAAGAAGTCTGATCGGTATATCGGTTTTTATGAGAGCTATATCAGCTTATAGACCGATTTGGAACGTACTCAACTCCTTTGTGGCTTCCAGGGGCTCAAGAAGTTAAGTCGGAAGATCGGTTTATGTGGGTGCTATATCAGGAGGTCACCGTAGCGCAGAGGTTAGCATGTCCGCCTATGACGCTGAACGCCTGGGTTCGAATCCTGACGAGACCATCAGAAAAAAAATTTTCACAGGTGGTTTTCCCCTCCTAATGCTGGCGACATTTGTGAGGTACTATGCCATGTAAAACTTCTCTCCAAAGAGGTATCGCACTGCGGCTCGCCGTTCGGACTCGGCTATAAAAAGGAGGCCCTCTATCATTGAGCTTAAAACTTGAATCGGACTGCACTCATTGATATGTGAGAAGTTTGCCCCTGTTCCTTAGTGGAATGTTCATGGGCAAAATTTGCATTTTGTATATCAGGTTTTTGGTCGGTTTGGGATGTACTTGACAGAGTTGTTGGAAGTCATAGCAGAATACTATGCGAAAAATTTCAGGTAAATCGGAAAAAATTATGGCTTCCAAGGCCTTAGGAAGTCAAATCGAAAGATGGGTTTATGTAGGAGCTATATCACGTTCTTGACCGATCTCGGCCGTACTTGGCGCAGATGTTGAAATTCATAACAGAATACTACATGCAATTCAGCCAAATCGGACTGAAATTGCAGCTTCCAGGGGCTCAAGAATTCTAATCGAGAGATCGGTTTATATGGGAGATATATCCAAATCTCAACCGATATGGCCTTTATGCAATCGCAAAATTTCAATCGGCCAGCTCTACGCGTTCGACCGCTATCGTGATTTCGACAGACGGACGGACGGACATGGCTATATCGACTCTGAGCGTCAAGACCAATTTGACCAACCATTACAAAATTATATTTTAAATATTTAAAACTCAACAACTTTTTTTTTTTTGCTTTCGAGTTCATCGCTTAACTTCACTATTAGTTTGCTCACACTCGTATTTGGCAAAGTAGATAATGCATAAAAAAAAACCTGCCATACAAATTTGCCATGAAGGCCAACAAATTAGCTCGAAACATTATTTTCAGTTCATACAAAATTACCGGCAATGGTCATGTCTTTGCCATTCATAAGTCCCGTAGTACCTATAAATTTTACGTGACAAGCATAAACAAACAATTTGGGCTAATTTTTTTGTTCCTGATGGCAGTTATCTGGATACAAGCAAGTAGGAAAGTAAAAAGGCTTACTCCGGCATTCAGGGAGCAAGCTGACTTCAAGCACTACTCTCTTGCTGGCTCTGTATGTGTGTGTGCGTGTGTGTGTGTGTGCAGAAGTGGAAGTGACTATAACTTCATTTTGACTTGCCGGCCTTTGGCAAGAGTGGCATAACAAAATGAAACTTATTGATAACTTGCTCCAGATTACGGATGTTATTTAACAAAATCGCCTCCTCTTCCCTCCCCCCCCCCCCACCCTTCTACCCGACCAACTTAGCTCATGCAAGGGGAAAAGGCAATTTTTGTGCGAATGTGAATTTTGCCTTGTGCTGCCCTTTGTAATGGTGGGAGTAGAGAAGAGGTTGTTGTCATTGTAGATCATAAAACAAATTGCCACTTACCGGAAAATTTGCAAAAGTTTATATGCGTAGACAGTCAATGTCATTTTGGCCATTTTTATAAATTAAGGGCCAATTTTTTCTTTCTTTTTGTATGCCTTAAAAGGCATCACAGCACAGTTTAATCTATGGGACACTGGAGGATTGACAGCATTATTTAAAGGGGAGGAGCACGCCACTGTCAGTCGTGTCAGGAGTGTTATGAAAATTTATGGCTTCCCATTGGAGCGAAATACCAACAAATTACCAAATTACTTAAAAAATATCAACTTAAGCCTAATACAAACAAATACAAGCTTAAATTTCGCTTGAACTATTGGGTTGCCCAAAAAGTAATTGCGGATTTTTTAAAAGAAAGTAAATGCATTTTTAATAAAACTTAGAATGAGTTTTAATCAAATATACTTTTTTTACACTTTTTTTTTCTAAAGCAAGCTAAAAGTAACAGCTGATAACTGACAGAAGAAGAATGCAATTACAGAGTCACAAGCTGTGAAAAAATTTGTCAACGCCGACTATATGAAAAATCCGCAATTACTTTTTGGGCAACCCAATATATTGTCTGCTAAGTAAAATGTGAATAGAAATCTTTTAAGACTAAAAGTTAGATTGAGAATGGTTAAAAATAATAAGAAACCCTCTAAGTCGGGCGGTGCAGACTTTATAATACCCCGCACCTGCCATACAGGTATAAAGTGGGAGCTGTATCTAATTCCGAACCAATTTTGATGGACCTCGGCGGATGTTTTCAGATGAGTTACTAAACAATCCGTATCAAATTTAGAGCAAATATGTTCAAACTGTAATAAACACCGTTGACAAATGACAACATTATTGCAAATTACCCAAAATCTGACGAACATGTATTTGGGAGCTACTTCTACATCTAAACCGATTTCGATCAAACTTTATGAACATTGTGGAAGTCGTCGAGAAAAGCGCTGTGGAAAATTTTGGCAAGATTGGTCAATAAGTGCACTTGCGGTGGCTGTAGGAGTGACAATCGGGTAATATCAAGTAAAACTCCTTCCTGGGCGCCCCGGTAGTCGAGTTGGTAGCGTGCTTGGATTACCAGTGCATGGGTCGTGGATTCGATTTCCGCCAGAAGCCTTGGTCTGTCGCTACTGTGGCATCACAATGGACTTAAAAATTACCCAAGTGAGTCTGTAAAGTGAGTCTGCCACTCTTACCTAACCTAACCTAAAACTCCTTCCTGCCAAATTTCGAGAGAATCGGTTAACAAATGACAATTTTAATGCAATATTACTGAAAATCGGACGAAAATCAGAAGCTATGTCGAAATCTGAACCGATTTTTTCAAATTTCAATAGGCTTCGTCTCTAGGCCGAAAAACATGCTTGTACCAAATTTTAAGACGATCGGATAAAAGTTGCGACCTGTAGTTTGTACACAAATTAACATGGACAGAGGGACAGAAAGACAGAAAGACGGACCGACAGACGGACATAGCTAAATGGAATCAGAAAGTGATTCTGAGGCGATTGGTATACTTATCAATGGGTCTATTACAAACAAATTCACTAAATTATATTGGGTTGCCCAAAAAGTAATTGCGGATTTTTCATATAGTCGGCGTTGACAAATTTTTTTACAGCTTGTGACTCTGTAATTGCATTCTTTCTTCTGTCAGTTATCAGCTGTTGCTTTTAGCTTGCTTTAGAAAAAAGTGTAAAAAAAGTATATTTGATCAAAGTTCACTCTAAGTATTATTAAAAATGCATTTACTTTCTTTTAAAAAATCCGCAATTTCTTTTTGGGCAACCTTATAATACCTTGCACCACAATAGCGGTGTAGGATATAAAAAGCTTCTTTGGTACTGCTGGGCCGTCTCTTACACCTTGCACCATTGACTGTATTTGCCAATTTCTTTGCGCTGTTAACCTAAACAAGGCTAAATTTAAACAAGGAAAAACATGCGATGTTCAGTCAGGCCAAATCTTGGGTACCTACCACCATGAATTTCGGTAAAAATATACATTTCTTAACTCAGTTCATATTTAAATAAATTCTTTTGCAACAATCAAATCTGGAATTGGTTGCGGCTTCCATTGTCTCATTAAGTTATATCGGGGTACCGGCATTTGAGGGGGCCTATATCAGTATATGGCCTGGCCGACACGGAATAACTATGAGCACCACACAGGCTGGAACTTTGAGCTCCGACTTGCGTGGTGACCACCATTATCATGGGAAGCTTAGCTGTTAGGTTGCTTAGCTTAGGTTGCGATGAATGGAAATCTTCGCTTTTATTCGCAGTAGCTGCAAATGCGCTACGCTACGGCAGTCGGCGATTATCGAGAGGAGAGTCTCAGTAGGAAGTCAGATGGCACTGAGTGCCACTCATATTCAAGATGACAAGGCGAGTAATTGGCGCCTTTACATAATCAATGGCCAACATCAGCGTTTGTTCCCAGGTTAGGGGCGGCTAGAGGCTAGTGTCGGATCTTAGAGCAAGCGGCTCGCCACAACGGGGGATAAATGTGCAATCCAACAAAACCCATGTGGTTGGGGTGGTGGGCCAGTAACCCACCCCCGTTAAAAAACTCTTAGAAACAAAAGAATAGAAACAAGCAAAAGCGTGCTAAATTCGACCGGGCCGAATCTTTGGAACCCACCACCATGGAATCTGCTAAAATATGGGAACTATAACTAGTTTTATACCGAATTGGATTGTTCAGCTTAATGAACAATTTGGAGCGTACTCGGCGCAGTTGTTTAGAGTCATAATAGGACACTATATACAAAATTTCACCCAAATCGGATAAAAATTGCGGCTTCCAGAGGCTCAAGAAGTCAAATCGGGAGATCGGTTTATATGGGAGCTATATCAGGTTATAGACCGATTGAAACCGTACTTGGGACAGGTGTTGAAGGTCATAACAGAACACTATATACCAAATTTTAGCCATATCGGATGAAAATTGAGGCTTCCAGAGGCTCAAGAAGTCAAATCGGGAGATCGGTTTATATGGGAGCTATATCAGGTTTTATACCAATTTGGACCGTACGTGGCACACCATGGTGGTGGGTTCCCAAGATTCGGGAGGTCATAATAGAATACTATATGCCAAGTCTTAGCCATATCGGGCAAAAATTGCGGCTTATAACGACTCAAGAAGTCAAGTCAGGAGATCGGTTTATATGGGAGCTTAATATAAATCTGAACCGATATGACCTGTTTCCTATGCCCAATGACCTACATTAATATTAAGTATCTGTGGAAAATTTCAGGCAGCTAGCTTTACGCGTTCGACCGCTATGACGACTTCGACGGACGGACGGACCTGGCTAGATCAACTCAGAACGTCGATACAGTCGAGGATATATATACTTTATGGGGTCTTAGACGAATATTTCGATGTGTTACAAACGGAATGACTAGATTAGTATGCCCCCTTAATATGGTGGTGGGTATAAAAAGCTTGGTAAGTTACACCCTGCACCATGGACTGTATTTGTCAATTTTTTTGCACGGGTTCTTTTAATAGGCAGAATATAAACAAAAAACATACTATGTTTGGCCAGGTCAAATCCCATCACTATGGATTCCGCTAAAAATGTGCATATATTAACTCAGTTCGTATTTGAATTACTTTGCTATAATCAAATCGGGAAGTGGTTGCGGCTTCCGTGGTCTCATTAAGTTATATATGGGTATTGGCATTTAAGCGGTCTATATCAGTATATGGATGGATTCGAATCATACTTGGCACGGATACTGCAAGTCATACTAAAAGTCTTTATGCCAAAATTTAGTTAAGACAATCAAATTGAGGCCTCTAGTTGACTCAAGAAGTAAAATCCAGGGATCGGTTTATATGGGGGCTATATCAATATATAGGCCGAATCGGATCATACTTGACACGGATGTTGAAAGTCAAAGCAGAAGTCCTTGTTCCTAATTTCTGCCTAATAAGATGAAAATTGAGGCTTCTAGAGGCTCAAGAATTCAGGGCAACAAAATCCCATTCTTTGTTTGTTTCTCTTTCGAGACGAGCTCAATGATCGAAAATTTTCTTTGGATATGGAAAAGGAAATCCAGAGGTAGCAACATACACCAACCACTATGGGACGCGTTTCACCTTTGGTTAGATGACTTTTTAACCATATTAGGTGTGATGGCTTCAAGGACCGAGCGTTGGTATGCAAATGCAATGCAAATTTTGCCCATGAACATTCCACTAAGGAACAGGGGCAAACTTCTCACATATCAATGAGTGCAGTCCGATTCAAGCTTGAAGCTCAATGGTTAGGGGCCTCCTTTTCATAGCCGAGTCCGAATGGCGTGCCGCAGTGCGACACCTCTTTTGGAGAGAAGTTTTACATGGCATAGTACCTCACAAATGTTGCCAGTATTAGGAGGGGAAAACCAGCGCTGAATTTTTTTCTAATGATCTCGCCAGGATTCGAACTCAGGCGTTCAGCTTCATAGGCGGACATGCTAACCTCTGCGCTACGGTGGTCTCCGATGGTATGTTGTATTAGAATTGTATTAATTGCGAAAATGCCTCTATGATGCAATTACCTTATTAACCACGATCGACAACTCTGTCTATGAGCTGTACTTTTTCCCAATGCATGTGTTTTCGTGTAATGACAGACTTTTTTCTGCGATAATTACACTATTTCTATGGTACACATGGTGCTGTGCATCTGTTGGAAGTTATATTGATGGCTTCGAATGATAGACAACGACAACGGCTGTCACTGTTTCTCGGTATGCTCAGGTTCGAATCCCTAACGGGCTCTATCGAATTTTTTCATTTTCAAGTTTTTTGCCTGTTAGGGCGAAGATCATTAATTTTCACAATTTTTGTTTGTTTCTCTTTCGAGACGAGCTCAATGATCGAAGATTTTCTTTGCAAAGGGAAAAGGAAAGCCAGAGTTTAGTGAATTCTTGCACAACAGTCAATTTATAGGGATGATATTTAAGGTCTTGATGGAGAATTCGTCGAACAGTAAAATGCAAATTTGTCCATGAATATGCCATTAATGAATATCAATGAGTGCTTTCCCATTCAAGTTCAAGCTCAACGATAAGGGGCCTCCTTTTTATAACCGAGTCCGAATGGAGTGCCGCAGTGCGACACCTCTTTGTGGAGATGTTTTTACATGGCTGCCATACCAAATGGTACAGTACCTCACAAATGTCGCCAGTATTAGGAGAGAATAACCAACGCTGAAAATTTCTTCTGATATTCAGTATGCCAGGATTCGAACCAGGTCGTTCAGCGTCATAGGCGCACATGCTTACCTCTGCGCTACGGTGGCCAGAAACTGTGAGACAGAAATTCTCATAGCACTCTTTCGATATTTTCTGCAGTTCTGATGGTTCGTTTAAGTCTATTTCTGGGTTTTGCAACACTTCCACACTCCCGATTAGAGTTAACCCATGACAGAATCGAATTACGGCCAGGAACGTGTCTATAAGGAAGAATTTGAAAGCGAGCGCTGAAGGCACGTTGCGTAGTAACAAGTGAGCTACCGTTAGAAAATAAGCTCTCGAGGGAGAAAACCTGCTGCGCACCAGACCAAAGCATGATGCCATGCTTGACTGGAGAGAGAAACAAACTTGGCGGCTTCCGCCTTTCTGATGCGCCCACACAGCACGCGTAACAATGGACTTATTGAGAGTCGAGTTCGGTGAACATTTTATTTCACGTTCGGGCCCGGTCAATTGGCCGCCTAGATCGTGCCAGACTATTTTTTGTGGGGTTATGTTAAAGCTCATGTCTATATAGACAAGTTCGCTTCATTTGACGCATTGGAAGACAATATTGAAGCATTTATTCGTGAGATACCGACCGAAATGTTGGAAAAAGTATGCCCAAATTGGACTAAGCGGATGGTCCATTTGAGACGGTCAACATTTGCATGAAATGATCTTCAAACATTAAACTTTTGTGGACCGTACTATCGATTCAAATGTATTAAATTTTTTTGAAAAACTTTGCTATAGCTTGTAAAAATTCACCCTTTATAACCATTTATGGAACCACACAGCAAATATTTTGTGAGGCGTCCACGGATCCAAAAGTCAATAACGAAGCAATACGAAGTAGTTTACATTGTATGTGTGCTTCTGTTTGTTTTTCCTATGTCCGCAGACCCGCTCCCATATAAACCAATCTCCCGATATTACTTCTTGAGCCCCTATAGGTCGCAATTCTTATCTGATTTAGATGAAATTTTGCACAATGACTTTTACTATGGTCTCCAATATCGATACTAACTATGATCGGTCCATAACATGACATGGCTCTAACAGCATGGCAATTTTCATCCATTTGGGCAAAGAACTTGACAAATGCGATCGGCCGGGCTGAACTTAGCACGCTCTTACTTGTTATTTGTTACATTGTACTTACTCTCTATTGCTGTCCACTATACACCGATGCGTAGTCTGAATCGGCCTGTTCGCAGTATCAAATAGGATTCAGCTCCCATTTTCGGCATAGGGGTCTTTTGCAAAGTGGCCCTCATCAATGAGCTTTACCCATACCCTCTTGAATGTAATGAACCATGCAAGTCTCCTGGAAAACTTATGAATACACTCTAATGAGATGCACTCTCAACATAAACCTAATTTTGAAGCCATAAATGTAATAGACATCTAGGCATTACTTGGACTTAGTGATACATATTTCCATATTAGCTTTTGCTTACATTTCTAGACCCAAGTCCTTGTACCAACATGTCATACACAGTGCATGTTTGCTATTTGTATTGGTGGGCTAATTGAAATGACTTCACAAACTTCCTAATTGCTGAAGTACTCGCATATAAATAATATGCGCATATACATTTGCATGTGTGTGTGTGTGTGTGTGCATTGCACTGCAGTAAGCCCATGCCAACCATATGGGTCAGTATACTGTCAGACACTCTGTCTGTCAGTCAGTCCAACAGTCCATCACTCCATGTTCTCAACAGCAGCATAAAATGCGGCTTTCGAACATTAACACAAACGCACTTCCATGTGGAGTACAATGCGGCGGTCTCTTTATTACCCCACACACAGACACAGATATGCCATGTCGTCGCTTTAAGAACATGCTGTATGTCTGTCCCATTGTTCGACCTTTCGTGCGTCCGGCTCTATTTGCTGTTGTTGTTGTTGTTGTTGTTGGCAGTCCATGCAATATACACATCATCAATTTTGGTTTGGCCAGATGTAACCGCGTTCTTTTTTTTTATACCCATAAACGAATGAAAGCTTTTATTGATATTCGCATGTATGTGCATTCGTTCATGCACAATTGTCCATCTGTCTTTGGGTCGGACAGTCAGTCAGGTAGTTTGGTTTCAGTTGTTTTTATACTTTTTAATTTGTTGCAGTTTTTTTGTGCTCTGACCTTTAGCTTCTTTGACTTTTGCGTACGCATTTACTGTACAATTGACCCCGAAAACAAAACGTATGACAAAACCACTGAGACATGTTTATTATCTGTGGCTTAAATGAATTGACCGGAAATGAAATATTCTCATTTTGCATGTGCATCAGAACACACGCACACACACACCTAAAAAAAAGATGTTATACAGATCGAGTTGTTACTGACAAAAATTGACATGAGGAATACAGAATGTGTAAAAGTTCATTAAGATGTAGGTGACTTAATATTGATTTTTGTAATTTTGTAAGTTGTAAAACAGATATTCTTACCAAAAATATGGAAAAGTTTGATAACTAGTCGTTGTTGTTACTTATCTTATATATAAAAATCAATTTGTGTTTGTTTGTTTGTTTGTGTGTTCCTTATAGACTCAGAAACGGTTGAACTGATTTTCTGGAAATTTTCACAGATGGTGCATAATGATCCCGTGGTGAAAATAGGGTACTAAATTTTTTGATATCTGAAGGGGGATCGGACCCTCCCCCTTACCCTAATTTTCAGAAACACCAGATCTCGGAAATGGATGGTGCAATTTAAGCGAAATTTTATGAGCTCTTATACAGTACCCTAAAAATAAAAAATTGGTATCCAAATTTCGGATGGGGTACCTAGGGGGGCTGCCCCACCCTAAAACCTACCAAACATGTATTTAGAACAATCACGACAATATGGGACTTAAATGAAAGGTATTTAGGATTAGAAAACGTATCTGATATCCAAATGTCGGTCCTAGTGTTAGGGAAACCACCCCAACCACCAAAACACCCCTAAATCGGACATATTTACCGACCATGGCAATATGGGACTGAAATGAAAAGTATTTGCGAGTAGAATATGAATCTAATATCCAAATGTGGGACCACGTTTCTGGGGGTCCACCCCTTCCCCAAAACACCCCCCAAACAGGACTTATTTACTGACCATGGGAATATGGGCCTTAAATAAAAGGCAATATGGGGCTCAAATGAAATGTCTTTGGGAGTAAAGCACGAATCTGATATCAATATTCGAGAAAGGTGTTTATGGGGCCACCCCACCCCCACAACACCACCAAAATAGTAAGTATTTGCTGACTATTGCAATATGAGGCTCAAATAAAAGGGTTTTTAGAGTAGAACACGAGTCCGATATATATTTGAAAGGCCAACTCACTGAGTGGCCGCACATTCCTCAAAACACTCCCCAAGCCGGTCATGTTTGCCGACCATGGAAATATGGGGCTCAAATTAAAGGTATTTGGGAGTAGACCACGTATCTGATATCAACATTAGGGACCAACTGGGGACGTCCCACCACCATAACAACCCCCAAATAGGACGTATTTTCTAACCAAAACAATTTGGGTCTTAAAAAGAGTGGAACTTAATATTCATAGTTTGATATCCGAATTTGATATCCGATTTTGAGGGCAATGGCAATGTGGGGTTCAAATAAATGATATATAGGTATATGTAAATACAGCACGTTGCTGATATATTTTCGGGGCATAAAATTTGGGGGACCATCCCCTCCCCAAAACACCCCTCAATGGGGCATATTTACCGACCATGACAATGTGGAGCTTGAATGAAAGGTAGAGCAACAATTAATACCCACTTTCGGGTCCAATTTTCTGGGGGTCTACCCCTTTCCCACTATACTCCACAAACAGCAATTTTTTACTGACCATCGCAATATGGGGCTCAAACAAAGATATTTGGGAGTATTTCAGGTCCAATTTTCTGGGGGTCTACCCCTTTCCCACAATACTCCACAAACAGCAATTTTTTACTGACCATCGCAATATGGGGCTCAAACAAAGATATTTGGGAGTAGAATACGAATTTGATATCCAAATGTAGGACCATTGTAAGTTTGTGATGTGAACTGAAATTTTAATTTGTTTGGTAGTGCCGAGCATAGGCTACAACCGGGTTCACCAGATGGTGAAAAGCTGCCGGACCTGTAGGTAAGCTGTGAAAAATAAGCAGCCTTTACCAACGAGCAGTGAAGACGAAGGACATATTACAAAGAGACATTTATGCTCGACGACGTCTTTGCGACATCGCGATCGGATGGCGCCAGTTGCCTAAGTATGCACCCACATGGATGCTCTACAGATAAATGAAGTCTAGGGAGTGATTGACATTATAATCGAGGGATATGATAACAGATTTTGATTAATGCTACGAGCTGGCAGCTGTGGTATTTTGTTATCTGAGCAGGAGGGAGCAACATCCCTCTCTAAATGACTTTCGGCAGGGCCCTTTTTACCTTAGAGTTGACAATGTAAGTTCCCTAGATATGATATCCAGATAAATGTCCGACCTAGCCCTGAACACAAGCATTCATAAAGTCTAATGTCAACTGTTACGAGAACCTCACTGACTGCAAAGGGACCCTCAGGGTCAATACAAAAGGCGACAACATTATCGGACACAGATAACAGCTTCAAGTTGGACCCTTTTGCATTGATGGAAATGCAAACAAAGCAGACAGCACAAAACCATCGAATGACAGTCATCACAATTTAACCTTGGCTGCAAGACATCCAAGGCGTTGGACCCCGACAGAATATCTACACTAATGCTGAAGAATCTGAATCGAAGTTCATGTCAATATGGGACTCAAATGAAAAGTATTAGGCAGAAGATTTAAAATGTGGCATAAAACATTAGGTCCATGTAATGGGAGGTCGCTCAACCCAAAATACCCCCTATATGGGACTCGAATGAAAGGTATTAGGGAGTATATTACAAATATGACATTAAAATTTGCTTTCAAGTCTAAGTGGCGCTTCTCTTCCTAAAGATGCGTCAAATGAGTTATTTGACACATTGTGACAATATGGGATTCAAATGAAGAGTATTTGAAAGTAGAAAACGAATTTGATATCCAATTTTGGAGCCAAGTGTTTTGGGGTACGCCCTAAAGCACCCCCTAAACTGAACTTCACTTCCATTGGGACTAAAAATTTGGGCCCCGGCCATGGCAATATGGGGCTCAAATAAAAGGGATTTGGAATCCCTATTTGAGTCGAAATGAAAAGCACTTCTCCTTAACGTAATTTTTAAAAACACCATGAACCGAGCAGAGCAAATTTCTCACACATCAATGAGTGCTTTCCGATTCAAGTTTAAATCAATGTTTAAACTTTTTTTTATAGCCGGTCCCGTGCGGGACCCCGCAGTGCGACACCTCTTTGAGCAAAATTTTTTAAATGACCATGCATGGCATTATATCTGACAAATGTCGCCAACATTAAGAGGGGATAAACACCGCTTTGTTCGATGTTCTCTCCAGTATTCGAACGCTTTCAGCGTCATAGGCTACAATGGCACGATATCGATATCCACATTCAGGGCGAAATGTCCCCACCCTAAAAAGATATTAGAGAATTAAAGAAGGCGCAGCGGAGCGGGCCCAGTTCGGCTAGTATACAAATATAGTGCGATCTGAACCATATTTGGGTCCGATGATGGGAAGCCTTAAACTACACACAGTTTCAAATTTCAGCAAAATCGAATGAAAAATAAGGCATTTATGGGCATAGATCCTTTATCGGCTGATCGGTCTATATAGCAGCTATATCCAAATATGATCCGATTTGGCCCGTTCATGAACTAAACCGGCGTGCATCAAAAAGACATATCTGTGTCAAATTGCAGCTCAATATTTAAATTTTTAAAGGCTGCAGAGTGATTACAACAGACAGACGGACAGACACACGAACATCATTAAATCGTCTTAAAATTTTACAGCGATCCTAAATATATATACTTTATAGGATCGGAAATTGATATTTCGATATGTTGCAAACGGAATGACAAAATGAATATGCCCCCATCCTTTGGTGGTGGGTATAAAAATGTATTAAGATCTTTACATTTTACATTAGTTACATCAAACACCATTTTAACCAATAAGGAAAGGCAAAAGTCGGGCGGTGCCGTCTATATAATACCCTACACCACCTAGTGCATGTAGTACTTTTTATATGTAGGATTTATCTGGAAATCTAGACAGACTTTAATTTAGATACCAATTAAAATAGCAATTTAGAACCTTGTAAGATTTTCCTACCAAAGAACAAAAGATTTGGATTTCCACATCGGATAAACGGTTATATGGGAGTTATATCGAAACCTGTGCCAATTTTCATGACACATAGTGGGACGTCAAATAGAGCATCTCACGCCCTAGATTGTAGAGATGTGACCAAAATTTTCGATTTTACTGCCTTAATCTAATGTATATCCGCAATTACTTTTTGGGCAACCCATAATATCTAAATTAGGACCGATTTTAATGAAATTTTGTGCACGTACTGGAACGTCAATTTAAACGTCTCATATAAAATCGGGCGAAAATTGTGGCTTCTACAGCCTTTAAAAGCCAAATCGGATGAAAGATATATAAGGTAACTATATCTAAATCTAAACCGAATTTTATGAAATTTTGCACATACATTGATACTTAACAAAAACGACTCCACGCCAAATTCGGTAAAGATCAGAGCAAAATTGTGGCTTCTACAGCTATAATAGTTCAAATCGGATGAAAGATATATATGGGAGCTATATCTAAATCTGAACCAATTTTTAGGAAATCTGAACCAGATATATTAAGATCAGTAACAAAACAGCCCGTGCCAAATTTTGTGCAGATCGGTTGAAAATTGTAGCTACTACGGCCATTTAAGTGCAAATCGGGCGATACATATATATGGGAGCTATATCTAAATCTGGACCGATTTTTATGAAATTTGGCGCACATATGGAGACGTCACAAAAAACACCTCATTCCAAATTTTGTAAAGATCGGACTAAAACTGTGGCTTCTACAGCCATAAAAGTCCATGTCGGATGAAAGATATATATGGGAGCTATATCTAAATCTGAACCGATTTTTATAAAATATTCCAGATATATTAAGTGCAGTAACAAAACAGTCTGTGCCAAATTTTGTGCAGATAGGTTGAAAGTTGAAGCTACTACGGCCATTTAAGTCCAAATCGGGCGATACATGTATATGGGAGCTATATCTAAATCTGAAGCGATTTTTATGAAATTTTGCGTACATATGGAAACGTCAAATAAAACACCCCATGCAAAATTTTGTAAAGATCGGTAAAAATTGTGGCTTCTACAGCCTTAAACGGCCATATCGGATGAAAGATATATATGGGAGCTATATCTAAACATGAACCGATTTTTATGAAATTTTCCATACATATGGAGATGTCAAATAAAACACCCTATGCCAAATTTTGTACAGATCGGTAAAAAATTCTGGCTTCTACAGCCTTAAACGGCCATATCGGATGAAAGATATATATGGGAGCTATATCTAAATATGGACCGATTTTCATGAAATTTTCCACACATATTAGGACGTCAAATAAAACACCTCGTGCAAAATATTTTAAAAATCGGACTAAAACTGTGGCTTCTACAGCCATAAAAGTCCATGTCGGATGAAAGATATATATGAGAGCTATATCTAAATCTGAACCGATTTTTATGAAATTTTCTATACATATGGAGATGTCAAATAAAACACCCTATGCCAAATTTTGTACAGATCGTTAAAAAATTCTGGCTTCTACAGCCTTAAAAAGCCATATCGGATGAAAGATATATATGGGAGCTATATCTAAATCTGAACCGATTTTTATGAAATTTGGCACACATATGTAGACCTCAAATAAAATACCCAATGGCAAATTTTGTGAAGATCGGACGAAAATTGTGGCTTCTACAGCCTTAAAAAGCCATATCGGATGAAAGATATATATGGGAGCTTTATCTAAATCTGAACCGATTTTTATGAAATTTTGCACACATATAGAGACCTGAAATAAAATACCCAATGCCAAATTTTGTGAAGATCGGACGAAAATTGTGGCTTCTACAGCCTTAAAAGCCATATCGGATGAAAAATATATATGGGAGCTATATCTAAATCTGAACCGATTTTTATGAAATTTTGCACACAAATGTAGACCTCAAATAAAATACCCAGTGCCAAATTTTGTGAAGATAGGACGAAAATTGTGGCTTCTACAGCCATAAAAGTCCATATCGGATGAAAGATATATATGGGAGCTATATCTAAATCTGAACCGATTTTTATGAAATTTTGCACACATATGTAGACCTCAAATAAAATACCCAATGCCAAATTTTGTGAAGATCGGACGAAAATTGTGGCTTCTACAGCCTTAAAAAGCCATATCGGATGAAAGATATAGAGGGGAACTATATCTAAATCTGATTCGATTTTTTTTCAAATCAATAGCGTTTGTCCTTGGGGCCAAAAAGTGGCATGTGCAAAGTTTCGTGACAATCGAGCAACAAATATGACCTGCACATTGATTACAAGAATACATGGACGCACAGACGGACAGACGGATGGACGGACAGACAGATGGACGGACAGACGGATGGACGGATGGACGGACAGGCGGATGGACGGACAGACTTATGGACGGACAGACAGATGGACGGACAGACGGATGGACGGACAGACGAATGGACGGACAGACGGATGGATGGACAGACGGATGGACGGACAGACGGATGGACGGACACACGGACAGGGCTAAATCGAATCAGAAAGTGATTCTGAGTCGTTCGGTATACTTATCAGTGGGTCTAGCTCTTCTCCTTATTAGCGTTGCAAACAAATGCACAAATCTATAATACTCTGTACCACAGTGGTGGTGCGTGGTATAAAAAGGCCAAATAAAAGCCACAATTGTTTTTTGCTTCCCATAACTAACCCTATAATCCAAATGTTATTTCTTTCAAAAGTAACATCAAATAAGTTACTTGTAGGGCAAATTATTATTGAATTTTGTCGAGCAAAAGTTATGAAATTATGGCTTATATATCGTTAACCGAAAGTGCTCAGTTTAAAAACTTGTATCGTTTTGACATTGCAAATATCGTAACTTTTCATGCCAAAGTTGAAACTTAAAGAAAAGATTGAAAAAGTTGTACAACAATCGTAAAAATATATGGAATTTAACAAATGTTTTTAATTGCGTGTTTAAATTTTAACTGTCAAAATGACAAAGAACTCGCATAACATTAATCAATAAGGGGGTAGTTGGAAAATGGGGGCCTAGTTGTATATCCATTAAAATATCTTCAACGAATACGGTCTATGGAAGGCTTGTTTGCTTCAAATGTTCTTACCAACCTCGTTGGTAAACTTTCCTAAACTCTTTGCAAAAAAAAAATCTTTATAGGTTTTTTCCCAACCTCCATATTTTTAACACCAAACTCTACTTAAACATATTTAATTTTTTTTTTAGTTTTTATTGAGAAATATTTTCTTTATGTTAACCATAAAATAAAAAACTACATCCACACGTAGGACCATATAAAGAAAAAACGTTCCAATGTTTGTATCTGCAAATCACATAATGTAAACACCAATGAAAAACATACCAATACATTAGGTTGGGCGAAAAGCTAAACATTTGTTCAAAGTTCTGGGCAAAAAGATGGTCGGTCGGTCGGTCGTCGCATAAAAAACCAAACCATCTTAGGTGGAGGGGTCCACATGCATACATCATCAACACTGCTTTGTGGTGAGAGAATGGTGTATCTATGACTTTTTTAATGGTGTAAGGATAAATGGATTTGTGTATATGTGTGTGTGTGTGAGTGGGAGAGTGTTCTATGGAACAATTGTGAGCAAGGGTATTGCGCTTAAGTGTTCTGTGTATTAATGTGCATAAAGTTTAACTATATATCAGACTGTTCTCTAGAATGGTTTTCAATATTGGGGTTTCCTTATACAATGGGCGAAAAAGGATATCTTGCAACAGTGTTTAAAAAGTAAATAAATGAAATGCTAGAGATGGTTATTGAAATTTTTGCCAACATTTAGAACTTTTTAAGTCAACTAAGCCCTCTTGACTTTGTCTTTTTACGGCAGACCTTACGTATAGTAGTATAGGAAACAAAAAATTAGACAAAGGTAGACAAAGTTGGAACAGAAACGAAGGAAGCGCGCACGGGCGCGAAAGCCTGGCAATGTCAAAGGAAATGCTCCAATGCCGTATCATCTTCCTCGTATGCCCTACACATGCTATCACTTGCCGCAACGATTGTACATAAGTGAGGTCGTAGTCCTATGTGTCGCGTTATGATACCAATGGTTATACTGACCTCCTTCTTACTTCCTTTCAGTAATAGCCTCGTCTTCTCACGATCTGGATCCCCCCATAGGATTTTCGTCGTCCTACCGACTGTTTCCCTGTTCCCACAATGTTGCATGCGCATTCGTCGCCCAATCCCTTAACTCGGACTGCGTCGACCCGAAAGGGTTCGGGTTAACGGCAGTCCTCTGGCCTTCACCGCCAAATCGTCTGCCCTTTCATTTCCCCTTTCTCCGTTAGGGCCCGGCACCCAAACGATACGGATTTTGCCATCCTCAGAGAAGGCGTTAAACTCCTTGTCGAACTGCAAGACTGTTCGTGACCTTACCGTCCTGGTTGTTATTGTCCTTATGGAAATTTTAATGTCGGTAAAGATGTTCACACTCGACGTCCTCGCGTTAGCACCACACCACTTCACGCATTCCGTCATCGCCCGGATCTCCACCTGCAGGACCGTATCATGGTCAGGCAGTCTAAAACAGATCTCAGTTTCTGGGTTCTCAATGTAGGCCCCCAGGCCCACTCTGTTCTCTAGCTTTGATCCATCCGTGTAACATGATATTCCAGATGGCAATACTAGGGTTCCGTCAATTCAAGACTGTGCCGATGGCAACAGTGCCTCGCACTCGACTACAAAGATCATCTCAGGTATCCGATCGGAAACCTGTTCGCTTCGTTCAAGGTTTCCTATCGTCGCCTCGATTATACCGCAATGGTATGAGCTGCTCCCATCCTCAATCAATACTCGCATCGCCTTAGGTCTCATAGCCGCAGTGGCTGCCTCACATTTAATCTGTATGTCAATGGGTCGCATAGCTAGTCTCCAGTGCCCTAGTGGGTATGGTCCTCATCGCTACACCTTTACCAAGACAACATGTTCTCTGAACCTGTTGTATGGTCCTTATGTTGCACTTTTTTCCCATAGCAGTCCACCAAACTACTGAGGCCTAAGTAAGTATTGGTCTAATCAGGCTCCTGTGGAGCCGGTGGACTATCCTAGGATTCAGGCCCCATTTCGAGCCTACGGCCCGTTTACATAGTGCCCAACATCTGTGAGCATTCTCAGTACGCTACTGAATGTGACACTTTCAATTCAGTTTCCTGTCCAAGATCACACCTAAGTATTTGACCTTGTCAGATATCGAAATCGTCCTATTGAGGAAACGTGGTGCGTTAAATTGGCCCACCTTCGTCTTCCTCGTAAACAGGCATATTTCAGTCTTCTCTGGGTTACCAGTGAGACCTCTGGGTCTAGCCCAGTTGTATGCCAGGTGTATGCCAAGACCCTTTCGGCCCTTCTGCATAACTCGTTCGGATTCTTACCCTTAGAAGTATTATAACATCGTCTGCGTAGCAGCATCTGTAATAGGTTATTTGGTCACCCATAGAAGTGGTGATAAAAGGACGACGAAAATGCTATGGGACAATTACAAGGATATCAGTATAACTATCTGTGTCACAACGGGACACAAAGGAGTACGAGCTTAACAATACAGAATATATGAGGCAAGTATTAGAATGTGTAGGGCATGAGGGGAAGATGATAAGACGGTTAAGCATTTCTTCTGCATTATGTGGGGCAAAAAAATATTGGGAATCGGACCACAAACGAAGATTTGGAACCCCTTAACAAATAGCGAAATACCGAGGTGACCAAATTTAGGGGTCTGCCAATAGGCGACCGGACACCCTAAGGCCTTGAAATTTTGCACACGATCCAGCTAACACCTCTGCTCTAACTATTCTATTGAGTTGCCCAAAAAGTAATTGCGGATTTTTCATATAGTCGGCGTTGACAAATTTTTTCACAGCTTGTGACTCTGTAATTGAATTCTTTCTTCTGTCAGTTATCAGCTGTTACTTTTAGCTTGCTTTAGAAAAAAAGTATATTTGATTAAAGTTCATTCTAAGTTTTATTAAAAACGCATTTACTTTCTTTTAAAAAATCCGCAATTACTTTTTGGGCAACCCAATAAAGTAATATATCACATGGCATATTTTTTACTCGTTTTGGAGGCGTAGAATAAAGAACGATTAGGGATTTTGTCAATTGCACGGAATTCCTGTCTTTTCAGGATAGTATTTAGAGCGCACAACAAACAAATTTCTGGCTCAGTTGTATTTACATAGTGGCATGGGGCTAATTAATCTTAGCACCCTCTTTGCAACCTAACCCCCAACTTACCTAAGTTGAAAGCCACCGTGTGGTTCATTTTGATTCGTTAATCGTAATCGCCTTTCTTTCTTGGCCAGATCCAAGAAACGGACAATCATGTTTCATCAATGTACCCTCTCGTATCATTTTAATGGTTCCCCACGACTAGCGTGGCATGGCTTTGACAGAGCAGATTGTAGGTTCCATGTTTTGCACGGTGAATGGGGATGCCCCCACTATGATTTCGAGGAGGTGCAGCAGCTCTCCAGACATTCACATTGCATCCCCTGATCTCATAAGTGACGTATGCTGGTATGCTGTCACCTCTTAGGGCGACTTCATAACCTCTGAGTGCCAGACGTTTATCAATCAGAAGAAGGCCGATTGGTCTGGCTTCAGAGAGTATACCAATCGCCGCTTTAGTAAACTTCCACCCACCTCGGATGTGCTAGATGCCGAGACATCATTAATGCAGCAGCCACTCGCTTTATACCCACCAACCGAATACCCCAAGTGCGACCGAATCTCACGGCGCAAGCAGTGGTAGTCGCAGACGAACGGGATGGGATTCTTTGTATGGACCCACTAACACCAGGGTAGTCAACGAACATAGGCGGAATTTGTGGCTGGAACACTTAAAACAATGTAACTTAGGCACCGGTTTAGGCAAGCTGTGGTCCACTGTTAAGTCACTCTCAAACCCGGTAAATTTCCCGTGAACATTCCTTTAAGTAACAGGAGATATGATAGCATAAAAGATTTCAATCTATCTGTATTCATTCCTTTAACTCCTCCAATGACTGAAAATATCCTAGTATTTTATTTCTACAATGGTGTAATGTCGGTGTCGATTTCACTTCACCAGTGACTGTTGATTATATCTAACACCAATGCGAGTCATGTGCGTACTTAGCTAATTAGGCCCTGTTATTATCTCCAAGACCATTCCATGATTCGTATGCTCACAATCTGCTGTTCAGTTTCATCCAAACACTTCTGCCTGGCAGATACACAGATCACCCCTCGTGCAAAGAGAGACATCGATATGCAATTCTTCGCTGTCGATACCACATCCGGTTTCACTATTCATTTTCCACTGATCTGTAAAATAATTTAAATTTTAAACATATTTCCAATCCTCCTTCCACTACACCAAGGTAGGCACCAGCATATGAAACCATCTGGCCACAATGTCCGCCTTTTCCAGGTAATCATTCTGCAGGTCTAGCCTATAACCTCCAAGCTGATTAAGTTGCAACAACCTGAACAGTATCTCCCACTACTTCGAGGCTGTAGTACTCATAGTTCCATATTGCCAGCCCATTCACTCTCTCTAGGTTTCGCACATTTGAAAAATACTCTTTCATAAGCCACCAGACTTGGCATACATAGGACAAGTAAAAAAAATTTGATGCTATAAAGTTTATTTAGCGAGAACATTTAACATAATATTCTAAATAATTCCTATGTAAACTCTATTGACCCTGGGTGCGTATGAATACTTGTTGATAATTACGCCCATAACCATACGCCACCTTGGACACTTCTGATTCATATCAAAAAAAGTTGAAAAAAAATTATTCGCAAACAAAATCACCGAATCATAGGTGTTACGAACTTTAAGGCATCTCTTCTTTCAATGAACCATAACCGTGGATATGCCAAGCATTTCTGACAAACAATTTTTGGACGATTTCCGTAGAATAAATACACCAAATCTTCGATGGACATATAGTATACGAATTCTATATCATTCTCTGGCAGTCGACTAAGCAAAAATGTCAGTAAATACATATGAAATAACCAAGTTAACACAACTTCAACCAATAGCAAACTATACAAAAATATTTGTTAAAAGTTTGCTTTTTTTACACATAAATTCCAATGTGCCATACTTAAGTGCAAAAAAAGCTACACACCACTAGTTACTATTGTGATCATAAATAAAAACAGAAAATAAATATTGTCAAGTTGAAACCGTACATGTTCCATGTATGTACTCATAGTAGAACAACCTTTTTACCAGCGGAAGCAGTAGGAAATGGACAAGTGAGTGGGAACAAAAGCAAAACTTAACGAAGAAAGGGTTCGTTGCCAGGATACAAAACAACGAATATCAATATATTTGCAAACACACAAAACACACGCAATAACACTTATTTTGGTGCTCCACTCATCTGGTCATTGCTGTATTCCTTTTTACCATAAAATTACACTAGCAAAAAATATTTATTTTATGGGTTATCCTCACCCTTAGACACTCTATAAGGAATGTCTCAAGAACAGTGAAAAATGCTTGGGCAGGAATGTAATGGGAGTGTGAAGGACGAAAACGAAGTTTTTGTGATTTTTTCAATATTACAATACACTAAAGAATAAGGCTGGATAAACTTCGAGGCAAAACCAGATTAGTATAAACCCAAGTGATGGGCGAGATTAGCATAAACCCACACAGTATGGGTTTATACTAATCACGCCATTTCAATTGCAACACCTGGAAATATCGATCTGCGACCCTATATAGTAGAAATATTCTTGACGTCCTTCAGTTCTTATGACCGTCCGATAGTCTTCGAGAAAATGAATTTCGCCACCGATTTGGCTCTCTCTCTCAATCCCTCTCTCTCCCTCTCTCTATCTCCCTCTCTCTCTCCCTCTCTCTCTCCCTCTCTCTCTCTCCCTCTCTCTCTTTCTCCCCCTCTCTCTCTCACCCTATCTTTCTCTCTCCCTATCTTTCTCTCTCCCTCTCTCTCTCCCTCTCTTTCTCTCTCCCTCTCTCTCTCACTCTCCTACAAATTACCCGCTCATAGTCTTCGAGAAAATGAATTTCGCTATCGATTTGGCTCTCTTTCTCAATCCCTCTCTCTCTTCTACAAATTACCCGCTCATGTTGACTTTTTGAACCCCTTACAGCTTCAATTTTTATGCCATAGTTATAGCTCCCCACAAGCTGAAACCTTGAGCTCCGATTTGTGTGGTGTCCATCGTTACCACGGAAAGCTTAGCTGAAAGCTACATGTTGTGGATGGTGGAAAGCTCCGTTTTTATGCGGAGTAGCTGCAAATGCCGCCGCGGGCAGTCAGCGATTTTCGAGAGGAGAGTCTCAGTGAGGAGTCAGGTGGCACTGGCCCTTAATTAAATACTGAGTACTGCTAGTGTTCGACGTTGTCGGCGAAAAGGATATCGCAGAACCAATCCCTGATGATGCTATAGAATGTTTACCTCCTAGTCAGAATGAGGTCCAAGTAGCAATGACCCGACTAAAGAACAACAAGGCAGCAGGAGCCGATGGGTTACCCGCTGAACTATTTAAGACCGGAGGCGACACGCTGATAAGGCGTATGCATCAACTTATCTGCGCAATCTTGCAATCGCATACCCGATGATTGGAACCTCAGCATATTATGTCCCGTACACAAGAAAGGAGACAAGACGGAATGTGCCAACTACAGAGGAATAAGTCTCCCCCCATCGCATACAAGATATTCTCGACCGTACTGTGTAAAAGATTAAAACCTAAAGTCAATGAGATAATTGGGCCCTATCAATGCGGTTTTAGACCTGGTAAATCCACCCTAGACCAGATATTCACACTGCGCCAAATCCTGGAAAAGACCCTAAAAGGACAAATCAACACCTACCATCTCTTTGTTGACTACAAAGCCGCTTTCGATACTCCTTTACGTTTAAAGGTATTTCAAGCCATGTCTGAGTTTGGTATCCCTGCAAAAGGATGACACTTACTGATACGCGTTCCTCAGTAAGAATAGGAAAGAATCTCTCCGAACCATTTAATACCAAATAAGGTTTCAGACAAGGAGACTGTTTATCGCCTTAGACCTGGTGAATTCATCCTAGACCAGATATTCACACTTCGCCAAATACTGGCAAAGACCCGAGAAGGACGAATCCACACCTACCATCTCTTTGTTGACTACAAAGCCGCCTTCGGTACTCCTTTACGTTCAAAGGTATTTCAAGCCATGTCTCAGTTTGGTATCCCTGCAAAATTTATAAAACTCTGCAGGATGACACTCGCTGATAGGCGTTCCTCAGTAAGAATAGAAAAGAATCTCTACGAACCATTTCATACCATACGAGGTTTCAGACAAGGAGACAGCATATCGTGTGATCTTTTTAATATCCTGCTGGAGAAGATTATACGAGATGCAGATGTGAATAGATATGGCACACTAATCACAAGAGAACACATGCTACTCGCCTATGCCGATGACATCGACATCATAGCTCGGTCACCGGAAGTAGTAACTGCTGCCTTTTAAAGAATCGAAAGAGAGTCAGTGAAAATGGGTCTGGCAGTAATCGGAGATAAGATGAAATGGATGGTCTCAACTCCCACAAAGCTTTATACAACCGAGCAGATAAAGAAAATGGAAAAGTTGGGAACCACAACTTTGAGACAGTCAGAAACTTTATATACCTCGGCACCGCCGTAACCGAAACGAATGACATCAGTTTTGAGATAAAGCGAAGAATAATACTGGCAAACAGATGCTACTTTGGACTAAGTAAACAGTTTAGAAACAAAGCCACCTCTAGACAGACGAAGATTACACTATACAAGACACTGATACTACCCGTGCTGTTATATGGTTCTGAAGCATGGGTACTTGTGAAAGCAGATGAGGCAGTACTTGGAGTATTTGAGAGAAAGATACTTCGTAAAATATACGGAACAGTTTGCGTTAATGGAGAATATAGGCGACGCATGAACCACGAGCTGTATGAGCTGTGACGATAGCATAGTTACACGCATCAAAATACAACGGCAGCGTTGGCTAGCTCATGTTGTCAGAATAGATGAAGAAGCTCCAGCAAACAAGCCTTTTAAAGGCAAACTCGGTGATACACGTAAACCGGGAAGACCAAAGGCACGATGGAAAGATCAAGAGGTGGGAGACACCTAGAAACTTGGTTTCAGAGATTTTAGAATGAGCGTAGAAGATCGAGGCGCGTGGAACGCTATTCTATGTTCGGCTAGTAGAACAAATGTTCTGTCAAGTTAGAGCTCTCACATACATAAGTCGATCTCCCGATTTCAGTTTTTCAGATGCTTGGATACCCAATTTTCAGCTGATTTGCATGAAATTTAAATAGTGAGGTATACTTATGCCCTACAAGGTTCTGTATTGATTGTCGAAGTAAGAGAATACGTTCAACCAATTTTTTCGGGTGTATTGTATTATCCTTGTAGCGATGATATTTAGTGTTTTAGTTTATTTTGTCTTTAGCAAATCTTTTTGGTATCAGGAAAAGTTTTCAAAGTTTCCCATTGCTCATTTCTTTTATGTTATGGGAGTGTTTTTTTCGGAAGAAGTAAATCAGAAATTTGCGATTATTTGGCTAAATTATATTATTATGAAAGTTGCAGTTAAACTTAATATTCAATATTGGGAAATGTTTACTTAAACTCTTCTTTGCCTAATAACAAAGTGGTAAAAAACTAATTTTATTACCTTTATTGGAATATTAGAAGGAAAGAAAAGTGTTTATTCTCCAAACCCCTGGATAATAAAAAAAACTCCTTTCGTCTTTACAGAAGGCATACAGTTAGCGTTACCATCTATTGTTTTAGCAGTGTCTTTCACCCTTCTTATCTTAGTTTCTTTTTTTTGCGGTATTCTTCTTCTTGTTGTCATTTGCAATATATTTGTATAATACCATTCTAGTCCTTGTTTGGTGGTGAAGTGTTTTCGTTTTCTTGTTCCTCAGGATATCAATTCTTTTTCTGTCTACATCAGCAAATGGTGCCATGCTGTGACAGTTTTTTAAGATTTTTTTTTTTGCAAAAAAACTTTTTTTGCTTGGGGGTTAAGGGGTGTTGTATGTGATTCTCATGATTTTTTTCTGTTTTATTAATCTCCTTCTCTGCCAATTTTATTGTGTGAACAAGAATATATTTATGAAATTGATGGTTCTAGGAAAACAATGTTTATTCCATGTTCGTTGTTGTTGCGGAAGTTGGCCTTATGGCATATTTGTAATAATTCATCTAGATAAGGACCTTGAATTCGAAAGGGTATTCTTCAATGTTCAAGTAGACGGAAAACTGAGACTAGTAGGTATCTTGTAAAGAGGTAAGGGTTATGGAAGTGCCACATTCAGGAACGTTCTGAGAAGGCTCACAGATGTTGGGCACAATGTAGACGTTGGCTCGAAACGGGGCCTGAATCCTAGGATAGTCCACTGGCTCTACAAGAGCGTGATAAGACCAATACTTATTTACGCCTCAGTAGTTTGGTGGACTGCTATGGAGAAAACGTGCCACATAAGGACCATACAACAGGATCAGAGTAGATGTTGTCTTGGCATAGGTGGAGCGATTAGGACCACACACACTAGGGCACTGGAGACTACTCTAGATATCCGACCCATTGCCATACAGATTAAGTATGAGGCAGCCACTGCGGCTATGGGACTTAAGGCGATGGGAGAATGGATTGAGGATGGGAGCAGTTCATACTATCGTGGTATAATCGAGGCGACGATTACACCACGCTGTCATTCCACTGTTTAAGGCATAACACTAAACAGTAGGGGTATTCACGGCGATAAGAGAGCAGGTTTGAATTACACTGTAAACACTGATAACGTTTAATGTTTCTGATTGATTCAATTACTACAATCTTAGAGGATTTTCCGGACTGGACTATTGCTGGCGATTTAAATGTCCATTACTTCTCTTGGCTTTCCCATTCGGGACATACGACTCCGGAGGGTCAATTCGCCGAGCTGTTCGCCACGCAGAATGGCCTGATGCAGCTAGTGAATAACCCGACACACCCTTCATGTGTCGAAGGGCACCAACATATCGAGCTCTACTGCCTTTTAAGATCAAATTGTTTTGGTGAGCGAATACGTCCTATTTGGGGGTTATTAAACAGTTGGTCCCGAATGTTGATATCAGATTCGTGTTCAACTCTAAAATACCTTTCATTTGAGCCCCATACATAAATGGTCAGTAAATACTTGCTATTTGGGTGTTGTTAATATTGATATCAGATTCGTTCTTTACTCCCAAGGACCTTTCATTTGGGTTCCATATTGCTATAACCATATATTTCTAATCTTTGGGGGATGTTTTTGGGAATGGGCGGCTTACCAAACACTAGATCTCACATTTGGATATCCCATATTGTCGTGATTGGTCTAAATATATATTTGATAGGTTTAAGAGGTGGGGTGGCCTCTTAGGTACCTCTTCCGAAATTTGGATACCAAATTTTTATACTCATCGAATCGACTTCATGTAGCTACGATTAAAGCTGTTTCAGTCCAGATTTGATGTATTTTATAGCATTCCCAAAATTGAAAATGTTTAGGCAAAAAATGTGCTTTTCCCTCAAATTTCCCAAAACGCATAACACCGATTCCCAAGTTTTCAACACTTATAGGCTGTATGTTATGTGCGAAGACATTTGTAAACCGATTTTTCGACTTGTGTAAATAAAGAAAACATATGGGACTACTTTAAAGTGTTTAGAACTTGGTTTAGCTTGGTTGGTAAAAAAAAATTTATAAAATAGACCAAAGAACCTTCGGATCTGCTCTGTTCGCTATGTTCTGAAACAAACATTTCTTCAATGCAAAAATCTGTGTCCCCCGGACTTCAAATAAAACTTCGACCTAATGCCTTAATTTTAAAAAAAATTCCCTACATACTCAAACTATACACATAATTACAAGCACAGAAAAAAAATTGCAAATAATACTTTTGCTTCTTATATCAATTTCATTGTCATTTTAAGTTTGAGCCGTTTTTTTTTGGCCATTTTGACTGCTTAAAAACTATGATATTTTTATGCAAATTATACGCAAGAAACTTTATCATCATATATATGTGAAATTTTCTAATAAATTTTATTAAATCACCATACCCAACTCAAACCAAGAGAGTCACATACATACAAACTCATCACACACACACTCACACAGACTCACAACCAAGCAAAGATTGAATAATTGTGGCCCCTAGCTTCCAATTTTATCTTTAGTCTAAAAAAAAGGACACTATGGCAAAGAGTTACCCATTTAGCATCTAGCAAATAGAACCATCTATGGTTTGGGTCCTAAGGCAGGGAGCATGGGGGCCAACCAAGAATCATTACATTTATAAGAGAAATTTAAATATTGTTATACATCACATTAACTTACACATTCGTATACATTATAAATGTGTATGTGCGTATAAATGAATGAATAAATTCATATGATCTGTATAAGTAATGTTTCATACCATAAACGAATGGCAATGCTACAACATTCGTATGTAGATGGCAAAGACAATGTACTAAGTAGCAGTCCTTGAAAGTCTATAGAAGTAGAAGATGTGGTAGATATGGGTCGTTGCAGTCACTCTTTGGGTATGTTGTTGAGTAGGATTAAAAAGTTAGGATCCTCATAAAATGATTGAATCCTTAACAGTTGCTGTGGTGCGAAATATTTTTGTTCAATGTATTTCTTGCGATGGTTCTGGGAGAAGAAAAGTAGAAGAAAAGTATTTTATGCCCTCCACCGTAGGATGGGGGTATACTAGTTTCGAATTATTCGTCTAAGATCCAATAAAGTATTGGGTTGCCCAAAAAGTAATTGCGGATTTTTTAAAAGAAAGTTAATGCATTTTTAATAAAACTTCGAATGAACTTTAATCAAATATACATTTTTTACACTTTTTTTCTAAAGCAAGCTAAAAGTAACAGCTGATAACTGACAGAAGAAAGAATGCAATAACAGAGCCACAAGCTGTAAAAAAATTTGTCAACGCCGACTATATGAAAAATCCGCAATTTCTTTTTGGGCAACCCAAAATATATATTCTTGATCGTCATAACATTTTAAATTGATCTAGCCATGTCCGTCCGACCGTTCGTCTGAATGTCGAAAACACGCTAGAATACGCTAAAATTCAAAGGAACAAAGCTAGGCGCTTGAAATTTTGAACACATTCTTCTTATAAGAGTAAGTCTCATGGGATTATAAATGGGCCATATCGGTCCATGTTTCAATATAGCTCCCATACAAACCGATCTTGACTTCTTGAGTCGCTATATGGCGCAATTCTTCTCCGATTTGGCTGAAATATTACATTAGGTGTTTCGGTATGATTTCCAACAACTGTGCCGAGCATGGTTCAAATCGGTCCATAACCTGATGTAGCTTCCATATAAACCAATTTCGGATCTTGAATTCTTGAGCCACTAGAGGGCGCAATGATTATCCGATTTGGATGAAATTTTGCAAGAAGTATGTTGTTCCAATAACTGTGCCGATTGCGATCCAAATCAGTTCATTACCTGATATTTCCCATATAAACCGGTTTAGGATATTGATTTCTTGAGCCGCTAGAGGTTGCAATTATTACCCGATTTGCCTGAAAGTTTGCACGCGGTGTTTTGTTGTGAGTTCCTACAACTGCGCCATGTAAACCGATTTCCCGACGTAAACCGATTTCCCGACAATACTTTTTGAGCCTATAGAGGGCGCAATTCTTATCCGATTTTGCTGAAATTTTGCACAATGACTTCCACTTTGGTCTTCAATAGCCAGACCTATTATGGGCCCAATCGGGTGTAAATTTGGTATAGCTCCAATAAAATAGCAATTTTTAACCACAATCATTTATTGCTCTATAAAAAGATATAGGCCTTGCCGAATGCGATCCATGGTGGAGGATACATAAGATTCGGGCAACCCAACATAAACTACATAAGACTTAATCCTATTTTATCAATTGATCGTAACACTTGGGGTTTAAAGGTGCCATTTGGTACGAATTTCTTCGGTAGGTCTCTGCAGGGATTATCTGGCATATCGAGAACAAGTAAAACGGCGTTAAGTTCAGCCGAACTTTGGGTCACCACAACCTCGGGCATATGTGTAAACCACCTTTCGTCATAACTGGAATAAAATGCATAATTTAAGCCCCCATAGCAGCTATATCAAAATATGGACATTGAGTGGTTTAATAAGTGCAAGCCATGATTCAATTTTGTAGAACAAAATATTGGTATTTTTGGTAGCTATATCCAAATAAAGAGCGAATGTCGAAAAGCCTAAGTCACCGTTTCAATGGGGTCTATTCTTTTAATCGGAATATGGGGTCTATTCTTTTAATCGAGGGATCGTTCTATATGGCAGCTATATCCAAATCTGAACCGATCTGGACCAAATTTAAGAGGGATGTCGAAGAACCTAACACAACTCACAGTAACAAATTTCGGCGACATCGGACAATAAACACGCCTTTTATGTGCCCAAATGGCTATGGCAACTTTATCCAAATCTAAACCGGTCTGAGCCAAATTGAAGAAGGACATCGAAGGGCAGACACAAGTCAGCTTCCTAAATTTCGGCGACATCGGATACTAAATGCGCCTTTTATGGGCTCAGGACCTTAAATCGCGAGATCGGTCTGTATGGCAGCTACATTCAAATCTAGACCAATCTGGCCCAAATTGCAGAACGACGTCGTAGAGCCTAACGCAACTCGCGGCCCCAAATTTCGGCGACATCGGACAATAAATGCGTCTCTTATTGGCCCAAGACCTTAAATTGAGAGATCGGTCTATATGGCAGCTATAGCCAAATCTAAACCGATCTGGGCCAAATTCAAGAAAGGTGTCGAACGGTCCAGCATGACTCACTCTACCAAATTTTGGCAAAATCGGACAATAAATGGGCTTTTTATGGGCCTAAGACCATAAATCGAGATATCGGTCTATATGGAAGATATATTTTAATCTGTACCAATCGGAGCCAAATTGAAAAAGGATGTCGAGTAACCTAACAGAACTGTTTGTTTCAAATTTCAGCAAAATCGGTCAATAAATGTGGCTTTTAGGGGCCCAAGACCTTAAATCGGTGGATCGGTCTATATGGAGGCTGTAGCCGATATAGCCTATCTTCGAACTCGACCTGCTTATGGACAAATAAAGATTCTGTGCAAAGTTTCAACTCAATATCTCTATTTGTAAGGACTGAAGCGTGATTTCAACAGACAGACGGACGGACATGGCTAGATGGTCTTAGATTTTTACGCTGATCAAGTATATACTATATAGGGTCTGAAATAGATATTTCGATGTGTTGCAAACGGAATGACAAAATGATTAGACCCCCATCCTTCGCTTCGGTGGTGGGAATAAATATTGTGAATAGGGTCCTTGAAAAGTGCTCTAGTTACTTGATATGGCAGCAATATTCTTACTAAAGATGTGGCCAAGTATTGAAGCCTTCAGAAGGGAATCATTGGAATGATTCCCTTCCCTTGATACCCTCAAAAAGCTCGTTGGAAGTATCCACACTTCCTGGGGCTCAAAGTTCGTCCTTGTGCAAAAGATCATTCCCCAGCTCTCAAAGACGGCGTTCTTCATCAATGGTAAGGGTGGAAAATTCGCAACGGAACGCATGATAGAAGTTTTAAACAAGAAATAACGAGATTTGGTCGTATAGAAATGGGAGGTCTTCCAAGGGGAAGAGATGGAAGAAATAACTCTCTTCGTATTGGGCATTGATCAAGTCTCTGTGACAAGTTTGGCTAAGAATGAAGGCATGGCATACTACGGGACCAAGGCGGTATTTTTCAAGATTAGGAAGACTAGGCTAGGCAAATATCCTCATATTGAGCCATCAGGCAGTGCAGTGGCAGGATACTCAATACCGTCTAACAAACAGGGGTCCGACGACGAGATATTAAACGACTCACTCAATATTAGGAAGACTAGGAAAAGCAAATTGCAAATTTTTTCTCATGAACATTCCACTAAGGAACAGGGGCAAACTTCTCACATATCAATGAGTGCAGTCCGATGCAAGCTTTAAGGTCAATGATAAGGGACCTCCATTTTATAGCCAAGTCCGAACGGCGTGCCGCAGTGCGATACTTCTTTGTGGAGAAGTTTTTACATGGATGCCATACCAAATAGTACAGTACCTCCCAAATGTCGCCAGTATTAGGAGGGAGTAACCACCGCTGGAAATGTTCATGATGTTCTCGCCAGGATTCGAACCCAGGCGTTCAGCATCATAGGCGGACATGCTAACCTCTACGCTATGGTGGCCTCCTAACGTAAGTCATCGATATCGGCAGTACATCTGGTAAGATTTCGCCAGATCATCGCTGCCAAGTGGAGCATCTGGTAAACGAACAGGTTTTTGATATGTCTGGTACTCTAAAGAGGGACCACCCATATAAATGATGAGCAGCGAATATTAAGGGGAAATCTTAACGCTGCGCTTTATATCAGCAACTCGTTGCAAATATCCACACTTCCTGGGGCTCAAAGTTCGCCCTTCTGAGAATGAAGGGCATTCCCCATCTCACAAAGACAACGTTCTTCATCAAGGGTGAAGGCGGCAAATTCGCAACGAAACGCATGATGGAAGTTTTAAACAAGCAATAGCGAGATTTGGTCGTGAAGAAATGGGAGATCTTTCACAGGGAGCAGAAGGAGGAAAGAACTCTATTCGTATAGGGCATTGATCAATTCTCCTTGACAATTTTGGCTAAGACTAAAGGCATAGCGTACTACGGGACCAAGGCGGTCTTTTTTAAGATTGGGAAGACTAGGCTAGGCAAATATCCTCATATTGAGCCATAAGGCAGTGCAGTGGTAGGACACTCAATACCGTGTAACGAACAGGGGTCCGACGACGAGACATGAAACGACTCTCTCAATATGGGGAAGACTAGGAAAAGCAAAGATGAGAGCTATATCTAAATGTGAATCGATTTTTTTTCGAACAGGTCGTTTGAAAATTGCAGTTACTATGGCCACATAAGTGGAAATATGGCGATAAATATATATGGGAGCTATATCCAAATCTAAACCGATATTGATGAAATCTTGCAGATATGTTAAGATCAGTAACAAAACATTCCGTGCCAAATTTTATGCAGATCGGTTGCAAATTGAAGTTACTGAGGCAATTTATGATGAAATTGGGCGATACATATATATCCAAATCTGAACCGATTTCTATAAAATTAACCAGTAATATCGAGAGTCATAAGAAAATCCTTCCTGCAAAATTTCGAGAGAATCGGTTAACAAATGACCATTTTATTGCTGTATTACTGCAAATCGGACGAACATATATATGGGAGCTATATCCAAATCTGATCGGATTTCTATGAAATTCACCAGTAATATCGAGAGTCATAAGAAAATCCTTCCTGCAAAATTTCAAGAGAATTGGTTAACAAATGACCATTTTATTGCTGTATTACTGTTAATCTGACGAACATATACATGGGAGCTATATCCAAATCTGAACCGATTTCTATGAAATTCACCAGTAATTTTGAGAGTCATAAGAAGATTCATCTTGCCAAATTTCGACAGAATCGGTTAGCAAATGACAATTTTATTGGAGTATTACTGCAAATCGGACGAACATATATATGGGAGCTATATCCATATCTGAACCGATTTCTATGAAATTCACCAGTTAAATTGGGAGTCATAAGAAAATCCTTCCTGCCAAATTTCGAGAGAATCGGTTGACAAATGACCATTTTATTGCTGTATTACTGCAAATCGGACGAACATATATATGGAAGCTATATCCAAATCAGAACCGATTTTTTCCAATTTCAATAGGCTATGTATTTAAGCCGAAAAACATGCCCATACCAAATTTGAAAACGATCGGATGAAAATTGCGACCTGTAGTTTGTACACAAATTAACATGGACAGAAGGACGGACAGACAGACAGACGGACGGACAGACAGACGGACGGACAGATAGACGGACATAGCTAAATCGAATCAGATAGTGATTCTGAGTCGATCGGTATACTTATCAATGGGTCTATCTCTCTTCCTTTAGGGTGTTACAAACTAATTCACTAAGTTATAATACCCTGTAACACAGTAGTGGTGTAGGGTATACAAACAGGTAGCATACGATGAGACCATCACCTAATCCCAAGATGTCCATTTACTCGAGCACCAATGATTGAGGTCATCCAGATAAACCTCCGCCGTAGCGAGACTGCTACTAACGTTCTGATGGAGAAAATCGGCAAGGGCAAGATTCATATTGCCTTAATTCACGAGCCATGGGCGTTCTGGAACAAAGTCTCTGGACTGAAGCATATCAACTAAAACCAATAAATTAGCTTCTTGGTAGTCGATGATGGTAAGGCCGTATTGAGTATCCTGTCACTGCACTGTCTGATGTTGCCATATTAGGATCTTTGCCTATCCTAGTCTTCCCAATCTTCAGAAAATCGGTGATCCCCGTTATTAAAAAATTCTTTATTGATTTATAAAACTGTTGTTCCATTCTACCCATCAATTCATTTGTCTTCCATATTGCATAGATTGTTGAACATATTTTTCAATCTCGCTGGGAATGACCCACATAAAATATATAAATAGTCATTCATAAGATGTGGGAATAGTTTCCCTTAGGCTCTGCTATTCTACCCTTTTGCTGTGACTTGTTTTTTTTTCTCCTCATTGGCTTCTGTGTCGTTTTTAGAGTCGATTTCCATTTATTGTGCGATGTGTATTTATGTTAATATCAAACATAAAAACTATTCTGCTCCTTTCATTTTTCTTTTATTTTTTGCTTGTCAAGCATCCTCATCAGTGGGGGCAAATAGAAAAGTTTCGCCTTGTAGTCAATATACGAAAAGTTTTACGCTCGTCAAGTTGGCCACACCAAAGAGATGAACATGGACTTAAATTACATCTTTGACTGGTTGCCGAAGCAAAGGCAAAAGTTTCCTACGTTTCAAAATGTTCTATTTTTCTATTAGACTTTGGTTGTCCTTGGTTGGGTTATGCTCCCTTGGCTTGGTTGCTAGCTTGGTTGCTTCGTTCGTTTGCTTCTTGCAAAGTAAATACTAAGAACTAAATTTTATGCCACAACTATTTTGCAGCATATCAAAACTATGTACAATTTTATAATGCACAATGTGCAAAAGTATTATTGCAACAGCTTTAGGCTGTCAGAATTTCTGTAACACCATTTCAGGGGGCAAAAAAATTTAGACAAACAGTGACCAAAGATGGTGAAAAATATTTTTGCTAACATATAGTGTAACGAATTTCAACCGATTTGGGTAAAGAAAAGCGAAACTAGCGCTTAAGGCAAGGGGAAAAGCTCTTCCCTGCGAGAGTATGTTTCAGTCAGCCAATTCAGGCTACTACAGAATTCCAGAATAACAAGAGACCTAAGTCTTCTCCTTGCAATTGCGGGTCAGTGACATAGCAGTTGCTCGACCGTTTTCAACTCTTCCTCATCATTACTCATTCTTTAGAAGCCTGCGTCTCCATGCGCGCAGTTCGATGCGAAAGATTTGACGTTGCAATGACCAATCAGGACTCCTATTAGCAGTTCTAAGTCATGATTTCCCAGCTTTAGGATGAGCGACGTCCTGTTTCACGAAATACTCGGCCACAGGGTCTTTGAAACATGGGAAAACTTCTCACATACCAATGAGTGCTGTTCGATTCAAGTTTAAGTTCAATACTAAGAGGCCTCCTTTTCATAGCCGAGTCCGAACGGCGTGCCGCAGTGCGACACCTCTTTGATGAGAAGTTTTTACATGGTTGTCATCACATTTTTTCAAATGGCATAGTTCCTCACCGCTGAAAATTTATTCGAATGTTTTCGCCAAGATTCAAACCCAAGCGTTTAGCGTCATAGACGGACATGCTTACCTTTGCACTACGGTGGCCTGCTATAACATGCCCTATTCGCCCAGTAATCGTAAAAGAGGGAGGGCTCACAGTTTCCATGGCAAGATCTGCGGCAATCAGCTATCCATTCCAGCTTGTTGGCCGGCTGTTCATTCGTTCCCCTGTCGCACCTTGATGGTCTGGCACCTAGCAGAGCTGACATTTTCTCTCATGGTACGAAGAAACTCTTCTAACCAGTTTCGATCTCGCACGGCCCAATGTCAGAGCCTTCAACGATGCCTGACTGTTCACATATATCGTGACATTCGAATCGGGCCACCGTTCCCGCAATAACATCGTCCCCAGAATCTTCAGAACCGTGAAGACATCCGCCTGAAAGACGCTGCACAGGTCTACTAAATTTTTCATAAATTTTCCGTTAAGGAACAGGGGATACTTCTCTCATATCGGTGAGTGCCGTCCGATGAAAGTTTAAGCTCAATAACAAGGGCCCTAATTTTTTTATGCCGATGTTTAACATGCCTGGATACCTCACAAATATAGCCAACTTTAATAAGAGGATAAAAACCTATGAAAATTTTTGTAATGTTCATGCCGGGATTTGAACCCTGGCGTTCGCCACGATGGACCAGAAGACTATAGGATTCCCCGATTCAAAGAAATTCATTTAAGACTCCTCCCATCCAGTTCAGACCCATTCGTGTATACAGAAAGTCCCATAGACGCCTTTTCGGGACAAAAACTTCCAACTTATCCCGAGATGCGCCAGTAGTAGAGCGCATTCAGTCCCTTTTTGACCCTTTCTTCGACGATTCTTTTCCAACCTCGTTTCTGGTCAATAATCGCGCCCAAATACTTGACCACCGAAGAGAGCGGTGGCTCAACCTTAACCAGCACAGGTCTTTAAAAGCAGCCTCCTGCTGATGGTAGAGAGTAAAAGTTCAGTTTTTTTGGGATGCATGTCTAGCCCGTTTCCCCTCGCCCATCCACACAGCTTCCTCAAAGCTCCCTGAGCGATGTCCCTATTAGTAGAGAGAGGAAACGGCCACGCACCAAGAATCGAGCCCAAATACTTGACCACCGAAGAGAGCGGTGGCTCAACCTTAACCAGCACAGGTCTTTAAAAGCAGCCTCCTGCTGATGGTAGAGAGTAAAAGTTCAGTCTTTTTGGGATGCATGCCCAGCCCGTTTCTCCTCACCCATCCACACAGCTTCCTCAAAGCTCCCTGAGCGAGGTCCCTAATAGTAGAGAGAGGAAACGGCCACGCACCATGATGACCACGTTGTTCGCTCGCTCACCTTCGAAATACCTCAGAATCCCATTGATAACCAAAAGTCGCCATAGAGGATATAAAACCCCTTCTTGTGGAGTTTCTTTGGTCACAATCTTCTATATCGAACTTGAAAGTGATGCGTTGATAATCCGGCTTTCTGCCAACCAGCAAGGAAAGGCAAAAGTCGGACGGAGCAATTTTGAATGTATGCTGGTCCCACTAATGTTGTCTCAATCTCACGATAGTTCACTTGCAATATCTTGCAATATCAGATGGCGCACAGCATCAATGGTTTTTGGAACAAAAACTGATTTTGGATGACCTTCACGAAATTCGTCTTGAAGTGACGACAAACACTGGTCCTTGATGGTGCTTCATCGCCATAAATTGAGTTAACTTCATCGATGCACTGTTGTTGAGTAAATCCACGTCGAAAGTTGTAAAAAATAATCGCACGAAAATATTCACGATTTGATTACATTTTTTGGGCGAGATGAATCTTTTGAGTTACTGTAAGCTGCACAAATAGCGCTCGTATGTCAAAACGTTCTGAGTAGGTATGACCTCAAAAATGTCAAGCTTTACGATAGAGCAGTCAGTTGGCAGACTGCGACACAAGGGTTGTCCAATCCCGAAATTTAAAGGGTTGTGCAATCCCGAAAATTTTTTGTTAACAGATTTTCTCAAAATTTTGCACAATGTCTTTCTTTAAGATTTTTACCATGTGAGCCGATTTTGGTTGAAATCTTAAACGATTTGAACCAGCTTTTATATATATATTTTAGTCCACTTTTAACTAATACTTCAATAATTTGGTCCTTTGGTAATCAATCCCCACAAAATTTGGCACCAAATTTTCTCTTTTTTTTCTCTCGATTCCCCTAATCACTGGCGAATTTCATAGAAATCTGTGAAGTTTTAGATATAACCCACATATATGTGAATCTCTAGATTTTTACTTGTAGGGCCTCTGCTAACGCATATATCAATCGATCTTCTCAAAAGTTTGCCCAGCGATTTCCTCCATAACTCCTACAATACATATTTTCTATTCACGGTAACTCCTCTTTCACCCCATTAGAAAACACTGTCCTCCTCACTACACAACTACGTATAAATCACTAACAAGGATATTGAATGATGATGATGATGTTGATATTCAAGATAATATAAAATTATTATTTACTTAAATGAGAAACCAAAATGAAGAGAAAACTTCAAGAAATCAAGAACTTTTAAAATAAATTGAAACAAAAAATGATAAAACGAACACAAAAATTCATTAGTTCGAACTACATTCATATATACCAGAATTTACTAGGATACAAATTTGAAACGTACAACAATTAGGAAGAAAAAAATAATGCATATCAAAAGAATTTTACAAGAGTCCTGAGTAAAGTATGCTTTTATTTCTGACATTAAAGATCAAACAATCAAAAGTATGCTCTAATTTTCAAGCAAATGGTATGCCATAAAACTTCGAAGGGTATGAGGGAAGAGAAATCACATCAGGTCTTCAATGAAAATTAACAAAAGTGTTTACTCAGCAGCATTTCAGCAACAGCTCCATTAGCCATCCATCTATGCAATCATGCATCCATCAGTTTTGGCATAGTTGACATAGCAGTCAAGTTTCTAGGCAAGTGATTTTCAATCTCAACACCCTAAAAGTATGCTCTAATTTTTGCTTTGCTTTTTATAATATGCATGCTCACTTTTGGAAATTGCAAAAATGCATGACATCATACTCGCTTGCCTGCAAACATTGGCTTGTGTGCCTTCATCACACATAGCCCCTCGCTAGCATTCAAAGACAACAATTTGTTTGTTTAGTTTTAATTGCTTTTAATTAAAATTTTATATCATCTTAACTTTTAATGACACCGCTTCGAATAATACTTTTTAAATGTGACACGACTACCTGCCTGCGTGCATGTCTGCCCGGCTACTGACATTCAGCCAACTTGGGCTGTGGCAGTTTGCACCACTAATTTGAGAATCCTTGCATCGCTTCAGCCAATATGACATGAGTGCTCAGCTCTTTTGCACACTTTTTGCATTTCAGCAAAGTACAAACAAACATACACCCAGGCATGGGTGATGAAGTGAAGAAAGTTTTTCGTTAACTTCAAATCAAAGTGCGGTTAGGAGTGGTATGATAATGCAGGTAAATCGCTCTAGGCAAGAAATTGGGAAAATTGTTAGACTAGTTGTAAAGAAGTTAGTTTGATGATACAGAATCTATCAGTGCAAGGACGAACTCTGAAATTTTCAACTTCGACTTCATAACCTCTGAGCGCCGAACATGTATCAGTCAGACGAAAGCCATTTAGGTCGGCTTCAGAGAGTACACCAATCTCCGCTTCAGTGAACTGACACCCCTTCAAATGTGCACGTTGCCGAGAGGAAATTTCGAGACACCATTAACTTACCAGCGGCACGCTTTATACAAGCTAGTCGATTACTCCAAGTGCGGCCCAATTTCCCGGGGCAGGCAGTGGTACAAGCAGACGAGCGTGATGGGATTCATTGCACGGACCCCCTAACCCCAGTATCAGCGAGCTGAAACTGGAAATACACAGGGTATACAACGAATATAAGCGGTATTTGTGGCTGGAACACTTGGAGCATTATAACAAAGGCACCGGTTTAGGCAAGCTGTAGCGTACTGTTAAGTCACTATCGAATTCTTGTAGACGGGATGACAGAATCCCATCACTTTTGGCGACATTACTGTGACCGATCCGAAGAAATGCGCTAGGTTGTCCAACCGTCAATGTATTGTGCATGCCGAGAGTGACAGGGCTAGAAGGAGAGCCACTCATCGTATCCGTCCGGTCTCCAAGCCGAAGCACGTCCATCACAATTTACCTTGGACGAAGTTGCGAATGTCATCCATAGCGCCAAGTCATCCAAAGCGTTGGGCATCGATGGAATTTCAACACTGATGCTGAAGAATCTGGATCTACCTTGAGTCGAGTACCTTAAAAGTGTCCTCAACTAGTCTTTGAGCATTCTTATAGTACCCGATGTCTGGAAGATGGGCAGAGTGATCCCGCTACTGAAGCCTGGAAAGGGCCCGAGTAAGGGGGAGTAGAACAAACCGCGATCTCCCTTTCCTCACCAGTAGCCGAGACGCTTGAGGTAATACTTCTTATGAGCCTCGTTGGTGAATTTCCATTCGCCGAGCATCAGCATGGACTTAGAAGACTGCATAACACAACAACTGATCTAAATGCCTAAATGCAAATTTTCCCATTAATTTTCCATTAAGGAACAGGGGAAAACTTCTCACATATCAATGAGTGCTGTCCGATTAAAATTTAAGCTCAATGATAAGGAGCGTCCTTTTATAGCCGAGTCCGAACAGCGTGATGCAGAGCGAAATTTCTGTGGTAAGATGTTTTGACCATTTTTGTACCCACCACCAAAGGATGGGGGTATATTCATTTTGTCATTTCGTTTGCAACACATCGAAATATCCATTTCCGACCCTATAAAGTATGTATACTTCTTGATCAGTGTAAAAATCTAAGACGATCTAGCCATGTCCGTCCGTCTGTCTGTTGAAATAACGCTACAGTCTTTAAAAATAGAGATATTGAGTTGAAACTTTGCACAGATTCTTTTTTTGTCCATAAGTAGGTTAATTTCGAAGATGGGCTTTATCGGACTATATCTTGATGTAGCCCCCATATAGACCGATCCTCCGATTTAGGGTCTTAGGCCCATAAAAGCAACATTTATTATTCGATTTTGCTGAAATTTGGGACAGTGAGTTGTGTTAGGCTCTTCGACATCCTTCTTCAATTTGGCCTGGATCGGTTCAGATTTGGATATAGCTGTCATATAGACCGATCCGCCGATTTAGGGTCTTAGGCCCATAAAAGCCACATTTATTATCCGATTTTGCTGAAATTTGGGACAGTGAGTTGTGTTAGGCTCTTCGACATCCTTCTTCAATTTTGTTCAGATCGGTCCAGATTTGGATATAGCTGCCATATAGAACGATCCGCCGATTTAGGGTTTAGGCCCATAAAAGCCACATTTATTATCCGATTTTGCTGAAATTTGGGACAGTGAGTTGTGTCAGGCTCTTCGACATCCTTCTGCAATTTTGTTCAGATCGGTTCAGATTTGAATATAGTTGCCATATATACCGATCTCTCGATTTATGGTTTTGGACCCATAAAAGGAGTATGTATTGTCCGATGTCGCCGAAATTTGGGACAGTGAGTTGTGTTAGGCCCTTCGACTTCACTCTTCAATTTGCCCCATATCGGTTCAGATTTGGATATATCTGCCTTATAGACTGATCTCTAGATTTAAAGTCTATGGGGCCAAGAAAGGTGCATTTATTGTCGGATGTCGCCGAAATTTGGGACAGTGAGTTAGGTTAAGCCTCTCGACATATTTTTGCAGTATGGCCCAGATCGGTTCAGATTTGAATATAGCTACCATATAGACCGATCTCTCAATTTAAGGTCTTGCGCCCATAAAAGGCGCATTTATTGTCCGAGGTCTCCGAAATTTGGGACAGTGAGTTGTGTTGGGCCCTTCGACTTCAGTCTTCAATCTGGCCCAGATCGGTTCAGATTTGGATATAGCTGCCATATAGACCGATCCTCCGATTTGGGGTCTTAGGCCCATAAAAGCAACATTTATTATTCGATTTGGGACAGTGAGTCGTGTTAGGCTCTTCGACAGTTCGGCCCAAATCGGTCCATATTTGTATATAGCTGCCATATAGACCGATATCTCGATTTTACGTCTTGCGCCCATAAAAGGCGCATTTATAATGCGATTTCACTAAAATTTGACACAGTGTCTTATGTTAGGCTTTTCGACTTTCGTGTCGTATATGGTTCAGATCGGTTTAGTTTTCCATATAGCTATTAAAAAGACCAATATTTTGTTATACACAATTGAACAATGACTTGGAATCGGAACATATTGCGATATAGCTGCTATGGGGCATAAGGTATGCATTTTTCACCGGATTTTGACGAAAGGTGGTTTACGTATATACTAAAGTTCGGCCCGGCCGAACTTAGCACGCTTTTAACTGTTTCAAATGGCATAGTTCCTCACAAAAGTTGATAGTCTTGGGATGCGGTAACCACCACTGAAAATTTTTTTCTGATGTTCTCGCTAGCAATCCAACCCAGGCGTTCAGTTTAAAAGCGGATATGCTTACCTCTGTGCTACGGTGGCCTCCGCCATTCTGCCATCGCCGCACACATTTGCCGTGACTTCAATCAGCCCAGGCCATGTGATAGGACGGTCCTTGTGGCACTGAGACTATTGAAAGCATTCGACGAGGTCAGCCATGGCAAACTATTTTCAGATATCGCCGATACGTCCCTCTAGGCAGGCCTGAATCGCCAGCCTGTCTAGAATTATCTGTGTCGTCGCTTGTCTTTTGTAGTATTTAGAAATAAGAAGTTGAAACACCGTAGAATGAAACAGGAAGTTCCCCAAGGCGGGGTGATATCTACGGTACAGTTCAAGCTCTACCTATCCTACATTTTATCCTCTTCAGACGGCATAGAGATCATATCATATGCGGATGATTGTACGATAATGGCATCAGGCCCCCCACCCATTGATGACACCTGCGATAGGTTAAACGTCTACTTTAAAGAAGTGTTAAAAAAAGAAAAGAAAGTTGTGTGTGAGAATGTGTCTATACTAGTCACGAGCATACAATTGCGAATTTGCGCAAGCCCAAGGACTTGCATGCGACTATTTTCTTGTGTAGGTACACCGTAACGTGCAAAGAGTGAGTATTTTAACCCATCGCTGGTCTCTCCTCTGTAATGGGAGAGGCACAAAAGAATATTTATTGCTCCCATAAACAAATAATCGTTTGCGGCTATCGAAACACTTTTGCCATAAAACAATTTTTGGTTTTACATTACCGTTTTGCGAAACTGCTAAAGGGTTAAAAATAATCGAAGTTAGTTGCGATCAATAATGCTACGTTTATGGCTAACGTTTGATATGTTGAAGCGAAAAGTTACACAGTTACAATAAACGAAAAAGTTCGTAACTAGATTTGTTTGTCGTAAAAATGTCACAAAAGCTTTATTTGTTTGCTGGGTGCGAAACCTGGCAAGGTCATCACAAGAATTTTTTTTCTAATGCTGGCGACATTTGAGGGGTACAGTGCCATTTGAAAAAATTGTATGGTCGCCATGAAAAACTTCTACCCGAAGAGTTGTCGAATTTGAATTTTTACTATAACTGAATTTCCTTCCCTGCTCATATCATCCAGCTATCATGAAACGTATGCGTGCATGCTAGAAGGTAGAAATTTATATAGGTATATATATGCAATTGTATTTTCTAGGTGTATGTGAAGAGTTAAACTAATATGCAAATTATGCCAGAATATTGGTATAACTTTTTGCATTACCTTAACTTTTAACAGAAGTAAGTTGGGGTTGCAAGTCAAATCATATGTAGCCCAACCCAGACAAGCATAACAACATGCAGTAGAGGTATTCCATAACACCCAAGCAAGCACTAGCATATCTTTAAATGTGTGTATGTGTGTGTGTGTGTGTGTTTATGAGCGGTATTTACATTCAAATTCATATGCACTTCCGTCGTCTGCGTCATGCCGTCATAAGAAGGTTGGTTTAACTTTCACACCATAAATGGCTTTCTTACACTAAATGCGCTCATTTGTGGAAGGCAGTTGGAAAGGAATTTTCAAATAGGCAAAAGCTTTTAATTACAGCAATTAAGCGTGATTCCGTTGCATTCAGCATGTTTGAAAAAGGAAATTGAAATGTACAAATGTGCACATGCAGGTGTTGTAAGAAGGAAGTGAGCTCACACACACATACATATCCAGCAGTTTTTATTTGAAAATGTTAAAGAAACGGAAATGATTTGACTCTTAGCTTGGGGTATAGTCTAGGCTAAGCATTTGATAGCATGCTGTTAAATGTGAGAAAAAAAAACGTAGGGATCATTAGAGAGTAATTGGCGATAAAAATTAATTATTAATAAATGTGAATGGTGTGATAATTACCACCAAAGGAGCCTATGAAATATGAACAAGACTTGCAGAAATTGAGTGGATCATTGATGCGACTTAGTTACTAAAACACATAGATACGTATTACCCAGCATTAGAAATCATTCACTAAGTGTGATAAAGTTTATCACAATTAATATATAGGCAAATTTTAGTATGGGTAATGCATATCTAGATGTCAGATTGAAGGAAGGTGTTAGGGCCCATATATCATGGGAAATTTTTTCTTATACCCACTACTATAGGATGGGGAGTATACTAATCTAGTCATTCCGCATGAAATACCTCGAAATATAAAACTGGGATCCTATTAAGTATATGTATTTTTGATGGTCTTGAAATTCTGAGCCGGTCTTTCGAATTGAGTTTGATCTAGCAAACGAGCTTGCGACGCTAGCAACTACCTTACCCTTTCCAGAAAAACTGGAATCTGTGGGTATGCCTCTAGCGACATGTAAACTGAGTTTTCAGGACCAGACCAGAAGGACAACGAATAATAGATGGTCACAAAAAGGGGGCTGTGAACAACCCTTTGGGTTGCCCAAAAAGTAATTGCGGATTTTTTTAAAAGAAAATAATTGCATTTTTAATAAAACTTAGAATGAGCTTTAATCAAATATATAATTCCCATTTTGTTCGATAACCTGTTGCCATCTTCCTGGCAAATTTAGTGTTCCACGCTCTTAGAACTTCTGGCCTTTATCTGGAAAAAACTGAACCAAGTGCGATTTTATAGCCTCATCATTGCCGAAAGTTTTACCATTTAAGGAGTTCTGCAAAGATCGAAATAAATGGTAGTCTGATGGTACAAGATCAGGGCTATATGGTGGATGCATCAAAAGTTCCCAGTCAAGCTCACTCAGTTTTTGGCGAGTGATCAAAGATTTGTGCGGTCTAGCGTTGTCCTGGTGGAATATGACACCTTTACGATTGACCAATTCTGGTCGCTTCTCCTTGATGGCTGTATTCAATTTGTCCAATTGTTGTGACAGTAAACATCCGAATTAATCCTTTGGTTCCTTGGAAGCAGCTCAAAATATACCACACCCTCCCAATCCCACCAAACAGACAGCATAACCTTCTTTTGGTGGATATCAGCCTTTGAAGTGGTTTGAGCTGGTTCACCATGCTTAGACCATGATCGTTTTCGACTAACGTTGTTGTAAACAATCCATTTTTCGTCTCCAGTTATGATTCGTTTTAAAAACGGATCGAATTCACTGCGTTTAAGGTGCATATCACAATCGTTGATTCGGTTTGTTAAATGAACTTCTTTCAATACATGTGGTACCCAAATATCAAGCTTTTTCACCAGTCCAAGACTTTTTATGTGATAATGAACGGTTGATTTTGGTATATTTAACTTCTCTCCTATCTCACGCTCAGTTACATGACGATCCAATTCGATTAATGCTTTGATTTGGTCATCATCAACTTCATTTGGCCGACCTGAAAAATCCGCAATTACTTTTTGGGCAACCCAATATGTGACCTAATCTAAACCTGAATAGGTCTACAGCTTTGATATCACTGGCTAGAACAGACGTCTCAGTCATTGTGTTCGTCATGGCAGGTGACTGTCTAATAGGAAAATTCGCTGACAGACCGAAGGTTGCTGGCAACGAGTTTTGCAGAAGCTGTGAGGACATCAAAGAAGAAGAGACTTTCGAACACCTTCTGTGTGTGTGTCCTGCATTGACAGTCAGAAAGAGTTCCACTTTAGATTCTCATTTCTTTGAGAACCTGTCTGCTTTGGCGGCTGTGAACATTCGCAAGTTGCTGGGCTTTTTAAAGCGATCTGCATGGTTCAATGGTAGGAACTAGGTAGGAACATCTTCCTTCTTCCGTTCCTGTGGTATCACAATGAACGAAAGTGTCTAAGTGAGTCTGATGGTAGATAGCACCATAAACCTAACCAAGGCTATACGCTTGAAAATTTGCACAGATACTTCTTATTGTTGAACATTGTTATTGCTGTTGTAGTCGTGTTCCATCTCTCGTCTTGCTCGTTCCCCAGATCCATAAACTTTGTGACTGAGGTGAGATGCTTCCAGAGAGATCTGGTTCTAAGTCGAGTAGGTCTGGGATACAATCAGGACACACCTCCTGCACGTTGTCATATATTGGGTTGCCCAAAAAGTAATTGCGGATTTTTTCATATAGTCGGCGTTGACAAATTTTTTCACAGCTTGTGACTCTGTAATTGCATTCTTTCTTCTGTCAGTTATCAGCTGTTCCTTTAGCTTGCTTTAGAAAAAAAGTGTAAAAAAAGTATATTTGATTGAAGTTCATTCTAAGTTTTATTAAAAATGCATTTACTTTCTTTTAAAAAATCCGCAATTACTTTTTGGGCAACCCAATATTATAGTTCTGTAAGAGTTTAGAAGGCTATATCTGCCAGATCGCAATTGAACCAAAACTAACTAAAACTGTGGTTTGCCGAGGGAGGTCAGCAGGAGGCCAGGGCAGTGGATGGCGGTCGATCTCCAAGGACAAGGTTGCTGTTTACCGTATCTGCTACTATGTCTGCATGAATGTTGTCTAGACCCACTTAATATGCCGCTTAATCTAAATGTTCTCTTGTAGAGCTAAACCTCTCGCTCTGGATCGTATAGATCCACCTTAAGGCGGGCGATACCTATCAGCAAGACGATGATTTGGTTGGTACCTGTTGGTAGAATCTTTGTCTCTTGGTAGAGATGATTCATGTGAGAGCCCGTTGTAGTTCGAATAGCGCATTTCCAACAGATCCGAATATTATTCCACCACATTGGCTACTATTGGCACTACTTGCCACAGACCGGCCAATTGCTCTCTATTTGGTCAACAAGGTTTCATTATCAGTCCTGAGGCAAGTGATTTCTGAGCTTATCACAAATAACGCAGTCCGAGATAAGGGCGTGGGCTACGAAAGCGACTATAACAGGTGGAATAGCGAAACGGTAGCGAACGGATAGGACAGCGAAAATCCTATGGGGAGACCCGGATCGTGAGAAGATGAGGCTATTACTGTAAGGAAGTAAGAAGGAGGTCAGTTTAGCTTTCGGTATCACAACAGGACACATAAGACGCGGCCAGTGATAGCATGTGTTGGGCATGTAGTGAAGATGATGAGACATTGGAGCATTTCCTATGTCATTGCCCGGCTTTCGCGGCTAAATGACATCGGTACTTAGGTGGGGACACAATTCCAGACATGAATCATCTTAGGGGCGTGGTAAGGAAAACAATTAAGAATATTGTAAGCAGCACGCAATTGCTGACTTAAATTTTCTTTTTCGAGGTTGCTTTTTAGTATTTAGAGTTTCACAACAAGTCGATTACTGGCTTGGGTGCATGTCTATAGTGGCAAAGGGTGGATTAATATCCGCACCCTCTTTTGAACCTAACCTAACCATATCGGAAATTGCAGTGTCATGTGAGGAGAATGGAGAATATGTAAAAGCTCTCAAATGCAACATTAAAAATTTTGGGACACTTGATGGTCGGAATCGTTTCTCCTTCGATAATCAAATTCAGCTCATTATACCCCCGATGCGTATTTGTAGTGAAGATTTGGTGCACGATATCTTCAAATCTACTACTACTACTACTAAAGGGTGATTTTTTAGCTATCATTCTTTCGCGCAACAGTGGCTTAAACAGCTCACGCACGTTTCGTGTTTTGTTTCACTGTCAAACATCTTCAGTTGGGTCTATAATTTAACCACGAATCGTCTTAAAAACGAACAAAGCTTGCCAAGTACTGTCTAAATCGGTCTACAACCTGATATATTTGTTGCCCAAAAAGTAGTTGTGGATTTTTTAAAAGAAAGTAAATGCATTTTTAATAAAACTTAGAATGAACTTTAATCAAATATACTTTTTTTACACTTTTTTTCTAAAGCAAGCTAAAAGTAACAGCTGATAACTGACAGAAGAAAGAATGCAATTACAGAGTCACAAGCTGTGAAAAAATTTGTCAACGCCGACTATATGAAAATCCGCAATTACTTTTTGGGCAACCCAACAAATTTTTACCGACTTGGCTAGAATTTTGTATATAGTGTTCTGTTATGACTTTCAACAATTGTGCCGAGTACGGTTCGAATCGGTCCATAACCTGATATAGCTCCCATATAAACCGATCTCCCGTTTTGACTTCTTGAGCCTTTACAAGCCGAAATTTTTGCCGATTTGGCTAGAATTTTGTATATAGTATTCTGTTATGACTTCCAACAACTGTGCCGAGTATGGTTCGAATCGGCCTATAACCTGATATAGCTCCCATATAAACCGATCGCACAAAGTGTTCTGTTATGACTTTCAATAACTGTGCTGAGTACAGTTCGAATCGGTCAAGAACATGATATAACTCCCATATAAACCGATCTACCGATTTGACTTCTTGAGCCCTAACAAGCCGGATTTTTTGTCCGATTTTGCTACAATTTTGCACACAACTGTGTTAAGTACGGTTCAAATCAGTTGATAACCTGATATAGCTTCCATATAAACCAATCTCCTGATTTGATTTCTTGAGGCCTCACACGCCGCAATTTTTGTCCAATTTGGCTGAAATTTGCACATATTGTTCCGTTATGACTTTTAACAACTATGCCGAGTACGATACGAATCGGTCTATAACCTGATATAGACCGATGAGCCCCTGGAAGCCCCAATTTTCATCCGATTTGGGTGAAATTTTGCATATAGTGTTCTGTTATGACTGTTAAAGTACGGTTCGAACCGGTCTATAACCTGATATAGCTCCCATATAAACCGATCTACCGATTTGACTTCTTGAGCCCTAACAAGCCGGATTTTTTGTGCGATTTGGCTACAATTTTGCACACAACTGTGTTAAGTACGGTTCAAATCAGTCTATAACCTGCTATACCTCCCATATGAACTGGTCTCTGGAGGACTGGACTGGAGACCACCGTACCGCATTTCTGCCTATGATACTGAACGCCTGGGTTCGAATCCTGGCTAAACCATCAAAAAATTTTCAGCAGTGGTTTTTCCCTCCTAATGCTGGCAAAATTTGTGAGGTACTATGCCATGTAAAACTTCTCTCCAAAAGAGGTGTCGCACTGCGGCCGCCGTTCGGAATCGGCTATGAAAAAGAGGCTCCTTATCTTTGAGCTTAAACATAAATCGGAAGGCACTCATTGATATGTGAGAAGTTTGCCCCTGTTCCTAAGTGGAATGTTCATGGGCAAAATTTGCATTTGCATAAACTGGTCCCTCGATTTTCCTTGTTTGATTCCTAGAAGCTTAAATTTTTTCTGATTGTACAGAAATTTGGTATGTAGAATAAAATTCTGCTCTTCAACTAAAAAAAGTTTGTATAAATTTTTAGCCGAATCCATGGTGGTGGGTTTCCAAGATTCGGCCTGGCCGAACTTAACACCCTTTTACTTGTTGTTGACAGGCCAGTGAAAGATCCATTATCATTCTTCAACGTCCCTCTTCTCTTTCAAATGAATTCTTAACGCACAAAATAACAGTTCATTAATGAACATTCCTGTGTCAGCTAACTGATGCTGGGGCAAATGCCTTAATCTTAAGACTTACTCCAAGTAAATTGGTAAACTCTGGTTTTACTTATTTCTTTAGTGATTTTAAGAACCTAAGCTGTCTTTTTAAGCTAACTCATGACAATTGTTTAAACAATTCTTACATATTTGCTAAACTATCCAAAGATATGTTAAGGAATTGTAAACATACTTTTCTCTATAAATAGAAAATCTATTGATTTTGATTGCAATTGCAATTGAACAATTGCAAATTTTGCCCTTAACGAGGTTTATTGAAAATCCATTAAATAAATGCCATTAGGACTATTTGAGAAAAAAAATTGGACTTAAAGTTTACCACTTATGCATAACTTTCGCCAATGCTCTGTCCATTATACGAACCCCCAGGCAAAGGAAACAGAAATGCAGCAAACAATACACAAACCTACACCAACACCAACACCAACACTACTTTGAAGAATTTTGGTGGGTGAGTGTTCACCCAAAGTGAAAGGCCACATCCGTATTCGCATCCGTTTCCTTACATTGGCAAACTTCTTCTATACGCACCCACACACTCACACACACACATTGCAATATTTATTACACTTATTACCCACTTCAGCCATGTTTGAAGTGTAAAATTTATTTACATACATTTCCAAGTATGTGCTTTAGCTGGAATGATTTTGTTCGTGTAAATTTACTGCAATATGTTTTAGTCTGTGTATGTGTGTGTGTGTGTGTGCGCGCATCGACTCGTTCAAAACTTTGTGTACAAACTATTTAAAATACCACTTTTTAGAAAACTGCAAAATATTATTCAAAAAGAAGAATTAGCCTCCAGCATACGAAAAACCTCTTTGAAGTAATAGAAGCATTACAAACTAAAAGTTCAACGATGCAAAAACTCAATTTAGCACCACACTACCAATACCAATAGCATCGACTGAACTACCATTCTTTAATAAATGTGCAGTCGATGGTTGAGTTTACAGGGAATTTAGTGCATGTATATGGGCAAACATTTATGGTTTGAGTTTGGGAGTTTGAGAAAAAATTATTCTCAATAAGCATAACCGATGCGTAATATAAAAATGCTAATGCCACTTCGATAGTTAGGTTGTGGAACCATAACCATTTGCAAAAGTGGAAAATGTTGACTAAAGTGATAGCGTTTAAAGGCTATCAGTAGCTACAGACCCAACCCCAAGATGTTTCCTTAGCTCAACATTCGTTGAAGATAGAGTGGAACGGAAATCGGTTAAATTTAACGCTAATCTTGCCGATGGTTAATAGAGATCCATTTATCAGTTGATTCTTTGGTATTCGCTCTAAGATGCATATTGCGATCGGCCATTAGACGGGATCGGGGATCTGAGTGAACAGCTTGATGAGATTGGCAGTCTATCTTCTAAACCTAGTGACTTAGACTGTTTTAATCTCCTCCGACAGACCAGGCCTCCGCTAAGAATCGAACCTAACCACACTAGTAATCCCAGCACGCTACAAACTCCTTTCGTAAGTTAAACCACTATAAGGTCATCCAAGAAGCCCACATCTTTGATGAATGTACTATCCAGGTATAAGTTCTACACTGGCTTGGCGCATAATTAAGAACTCTTTGATCAAAAGTTCACTCTGTAGTGGTTACCGCAGAATGAATTGACCCTAAGAACCCTCGGCGAGATCAGTATTGATTTTCACAAATGTAGAGCTATGGAGACATCTTTTTATACCCTACACCACTACCGTGGTAAATTTGCAAATTTTGCCCATGAACATTCCACTAAGGAACAGGGGCCAAACTTCTCACATATCAATGAGTGCAGTCCGATTCAAGTTTTAAGTTCAATGATAAGGGGTCCCCTTTTTATAGCCGAGTCCGAACGGCGTGCCGCAATACGACACCTCTTTCGAGAGAAGTTTTACATGGCATAGTACCTCACAAATGTTGCCAGCATTAGGAGGGGAAAACCACAGTTGAAAATTTTTTCTGATGGTCTCGCCAGGATTCGAACCCAGGCGTTCAGCGTCATAGGCGGACATGCTAACCTCTGCGGTACTGTGGTACAGGGTAATATAACTTAGTGAATTAGTTTGTAACACCCAAAAGGATGAGAGATAGACCCATTGATAAGTATAGCGATCGACTCAGTATCACATTCCGATTCGATTTAGCTATGTCCGTCTGTCTGTCCATCTGTCCGTATGTCTGTCCGTCTGTCCATGTTAATTTGTATACAAAGTACAGGTCGCAGTTTTCATCCGATCGTCATAAAATTTAGTACAGGCATGTTTTTCGGCCTAGAGACGAAGCCTATTGAAATTGGAAAAAATCGATTCAGATCTGGATATATTGGGTTGCCGAAAAAGTAATTGCGGATTTTTTTAAAAGAAAGTAAATGCATTTTTAATAAAACTTAGAATGAACTTTAATCAAATATTCTTTTTTTACACTTTTTTTCTAAAGCAAGCTAAAAGTAACAGCTGATAACTGACAGAAGAAAGAATGCAATTACAGAGTCACAAGCTGTGAAAAAAATTTGTCAACGCCTACTATATGAAAAATCCGCAATTACTTTTTGGGCAACCCAATAGCTCTCATATATATGTTCGTCCGATTTTCAGTAATAATGCAATAAAATGGTCATTTGTTAACCGATTATCTCTTGACTCTCAATATAACCGGTGAATTTCATTGAAATCGGTTTAGATTTGGATATAGCTCCCATATATATGTTCGTCCGATTTTCAGTAATAATGCTATAAAATTGTCATTTGTTGACCGATTCTCTCGAAATTTGACAGGAAGATATTACTCGATATTACCGGTGAATTTGATTGAAATCGGTTCAGATTTAAATATAGCTCCCATATATATGTTAGTCCGATTTTCAGTAATAATGCAAAAAAAATGGTCATTTGTTAACCGATTCTCTCGAGGAGGGAGAGAATCCCTTAGGCAGGAGGGATTTTCTCTTGACTCTCAATGTTACCGGTGAATTTCATTGAAATCGGTTCAGATTTAGATATAGTCCCCATATATATGTTCGTCCGATTTTCGGTAATAATGCAATAAAATGGTCATTTGTTAACCGATTCTCTCGAAATTTGGCAGGAAGGATTTTTTTTAACGACCCTCGACATTAGTGGTGAATTTCATGGAAATCCGTTCAGATTTAAATATAGCTCCCATATATATGTTCGTCCGATTTTCAGTAATAATGCAATAAAATGTTCTTTTGTTTATTTTTTTGCGACTCTCAATATTACCGGTGAATTTCATTGAAATCGGTTCAGATTTAGATATAGCTTCCATATATATGTTCGTCCGATTTTCAGTAATAACGCAATAAAATGGTCATTTGTTAACCGATTCTCTGGAAATTCGGCAGGAAGGATTTTCTTATTACTCTCTACATTAGTGGTGAATTTCATGGATATCAGTTCAGATTTAGATATAGCTCCCATATATATGTTCGTCCGATTTTCGGTAATAATGCAATAAAATGGACATTTGTTAACCGATTCTCTCGAAATTTGACAGGAGGAATTTTCTCTTGACTCTCAATATTACCGGCGAATTTCATTGAAATCTGTTCAGATTTAGATATAGCTCCCATATATATGTTCGTCCGATTTTCAGTAATAATGCAATAAAATGGTCATTTGTTATCCGATTCTCTCGAAATTTGGCAGGAGGGATTTTCTCTTGACTCTCGACATTAATGATGAATTTTATTGAAATCGGTTCAGATTTAGATATAGCTCCTATATATATGTTCGTCCGATTTTCAGTAATAATGCAATAAAATGGTCATTTGTTAAGCGATTCTCTCGAAATTTGGCTGGAAGGATTTTTTTACGACTCTCGACATTAGTGGTGAATTTCATGGAAATCGGTTCAGATTTAGATATAGCTCCCATATGTATGTTCGTCCGATTTTCAGTAATAATGCAATAAAATGGTCATTTGTTATCCGATTCTCTCGAAATTTGGCAGGAGGGATTTTCTCTTGACTCTCAATGTTACCGGTGAATTTCATTGAAATCGGTTCAGATTTAGATATAGCTCCCATATGTATGTTCATCCGATTTTCAGTAATAATGCAATAGAATGGTCATTTGTAAACCGATTTTCTCGAAATTTGGCAGGAGGGATTTTCTCTTGACTCTCAATGTTACCAGTGAATTTCATTGAAATCGGTTCAGATTTAGATATAGCTCTCATATAAATATATATCGCCCGATTTTACTAGAGTCACAGCAAGCTCATTTATTGACCCATCTTGCCACAATTTTGCGAAACGCTTTTCCCCACTACTGCCACAGTATCTGAGGAGTTTACTCGAAATCGGTTCAGATTTAGCTCGGCCGGGCCGAATCTTATATACCCTCCACCATGGATCGCATTTGTCAAGTTCTTTGGTAAATCTCTCTGTAAATAGAAACAAAGGATAATGAAAGAGAATTACTATGCTATTTCAGCTATACCAAGTTATGAAACGATTAGGGCCATACTTGGTTTGGCTGTTGAAGACTAACATGAAATTCATTGTGCAAACTTTCAGCCAAATCAGATAAGAATTGTTTTTATGGGCGCTATATCAGGTTATGGACTGATTCAGGCCATATTAACACGTATGTTAGAGGTCATACAAGAAGTCGTTGTGCAAATGTTCAGCCAAATCGAATAAGAGATGATCCCTCTAGAGGCTCAAGAAGTATAATCGGGAGATTGGTTTATAAGAGAGCTATGTCGAAGGGTGTATTAGGGCCTTCGATATCGCTTTTCAATTTGGCCTAGATCGGTTCAGATTTAGATATGGCTCCCATAGAGACCGATCTCTCTATTTAAATTTTGGCCAATTTCGCTGAAACTGTACCCAGTGACTTATTGTTAGACTTTTTGACATTGGCAAAATCGCAAAATAAATGCGTCTTTTATGATCCCAAGACTTTAAATCGAGATTTTGGACTATGTGGCAGCTATATTCAAATCTGGACCGATTTGAGCCAAATTAATACAACTCACTGTCCTAAATATCGGCGACATTGGTACATAAATGCACCTTTATGACGTCAGGACCTGAACTTTGCATAGTTAGAGAAAGTATTTACAGGGTATGGAAAATCTCCTATGTCACCCCTTAAGAGGAAGAAATATTTGTGCGAAATTTCTACCTTAGTGATTGATATTTTGAGGTGTTAGAAACCCCATGCCATACGAACATATATTCACTTTACAAATAATTCTAGCTGTGCATGAACAACACCATCTTTCATCTCTCACCCTGTAACCTGTTATCCTGCTATTCAATAAGGGCATAGCAATAAACCATTACTTGGTAATCCTTCGTTTTGTCACATTTGGCACATAAAATAGAAAATCATTGCCTAATAAGAGGAAATCTGTAATTAATTCTTAGAAGTGTTATAATAACTAGTTGTTCTATTGGGTATTATATGTATGTACCATAGTCATCTATCCTTGCTCTGGTAAATCCTGCTCATTAGTATCATTATGGTATGTTGCCATCGAGAAGATAGATGAGGTAAGAATTGAGACATGCATTCGCATATAGATATTAAAAAATCTCTAAGCATATCTTTGTGCTGAGTAATAAATTAAGTTTCTTCTTTGAATTCAAATGAAAAGGACAAAGAGGCGGCACAATGAAAAAAAAAACAGCTCACATAAAATTGCAAAAGTACTTTGTCTATTTAGTCATTCCACGACTGTATTCTAGGTAAGCAATTACACTTAATGTCGCACTGGTAAATGCTGGACTTGGTGCTTGGTGCTGGGACTAAGGCTGCTGTTTCTGGTGCTGCAGTTGCTTTTGTACACGTGACATTAGAAATTATGAAAATTATATGAGTTGTAACTAAAATGAACAAGGACACGAGCAACAACAACACAAGCAACGAGAACAACAACAACAACTGGAACTGAAAAAGTGCGTTAGAAACTTGCTTTTTGTACCCTACACCAATAAGTAGAGCATTTTTACACGGCAAGAGTGGATGAACAAGTAAAAAGGCGTTAAGTTCGGCCGGGCCGAACTTTGGATACCCATCACCTCGGGCATATATCTAAACCACCTTTAGTCAAAATCCGGTGAAAAATGTATATATTATGCCCCATAGTAGCTATATCGAAATATGTTCCTATTTGGACCAAATACTTATAAGTACAAGTCATTGTTCAATTGTGTATAAAAAATATTTGTCTTTTAAGTAGCTATATCTAAAAATAAACCGATTTGAACCATATACGACACGGATGTCGAAAAGCCTAACATAAGTCACTGTGTCAAATATCAGTGAATTATAAATGAGCCTTTTATGGGGCCAAGACATAAAATCGAGATATCGGTCTATATGGCAGCTATATCCAAATCTGGACCGATCTGAGACAAATTGAAGAAGAATGTCGAAGGGCCTAACACAACTCACTGTCCTAAATTTCGGCGGTATCGGACAATAAATGCGCCTTTTATAGGCCCAAAACCTCAAATCGAGAGATCGGTCTATATGGCAGCTATATCCAAATCTGGACCGATCTGTGCCATATTGCAGAAGTATGTCGAGGGGCTTAACCTAACCCACTGTCCCAAAATTTCGTCGAAATCGGGCAGTAAATGCGCCTTTTATAGGCCCAAAACCTCAAATCGAGAGATCGGTCTATATGGCAGCTATATCCAAATCTCGACCTATCTGAACCAAATTGAAGAAGGATGTCGAAGGGTCTAACACAACTCACTGTCCCAATTTTCAGCAAAATCGGATAATAAATGTGGCTTTGATGGGACTAAGACCCTAAATCGGCAGATCGGTCTATATGGGGCTATAACAAGATATTGTCCGATATAGCCCATCTTCGAACTTAACCTGCTTATGAACAAAAAAAGAATCTGTGCAAAATTTGAGCTCAATGTCTCTATTTTAATGAATGTAGCGTTATTTCAACAGACAGATGGACAGACGGGTAGACGGACGGACATGGCTAGATCGACTTAGATTTTTACGCTGATCAAGAATATATGTACTTCATAGGATCGGAAGTGGATATTTCGATGTGTTGCAAACGCAATGGCAAAATGAATATACCCCCATCCTTCGGTGGTGGGTATAAAAATATGGTATAACCACCGCATATTTTCGAACACAGGCGATCAGCGTCAAAGGCGTCTAAGAGCTATAGGAAAGTTAAAAAAACGCATTAAAATCCGAAAAATGCATGAAATCTTTATTTGAATCGATAGTACGGTCCATACAAATTAATGTTTGAAGATTAGTTCATGAAAATGTTGCACATACGCACTGTCCAATTTTGGAATACTCATTCCAATATTTCTGCCGGTATCACAAGAATAAATGCTTCCAATGCGTCAATTGAAGCGGGCTTATCTGTATAGACATGAGCTTAAACATAGCCCCACAAAAAAATAGTCTAAAGGCGTTAAATCGCTCGATCTAGGCGGCCAATTGACCGAACGTGAAATAAAATGTTCACCGAACTCGCCTCTCAATATGTCCATTGTTACGCTTGCTGTATGGCATGTGGCACCATCGTGTTGAAACCACATGTCAGCAAGTCAACCTCCTGCATTTTGAAAAAAAAAAATTGGATATCATCTCATGGTAGCGCTCACCTTTCATAGTTAGCTTACGATTCGCATCATCGTTGAAGAAGTACGATCCAATGATGCCACCAGCCCATAAACCGCACCAAACTGTGACTTTCTCTGGATGTATTGGTAGTTCTTGCAATGCTTCTGGCTGATATTCACTCCGCCCGATTCAAGTTTTAAGCTCATTGATAAGGAGCCTCCTTTTTATAACCAGGATTTTAACCCAGGTGCTGGGCATCATAGGCAGACATCGGAGCAGATAAAAGATCGGAGCTATATCATGTTCTAGACCGATTTGAACCGTACTTGGCACAGTTGTTGAGAGTCAAAACATAACACCAGGTGCAAAATTTCACCCAAATCGTATGAAAATTGAGACTTCCAGGGGCTCAAGAAGTCAAATCGGGAAATCGGTCTATATGGGAGCTATATCAGGTTATAGACCGATTTTAGCCGTACTTGGCACAGTTGTTGATAGTCATATCAGTACACTATGTGCAAAATTTCAGCCAAATCGGATGAAAATTCAGGCTTCCAAAAGCTCAAAAAATCATATCGGGAGATCGGTTTACTAAACACAATTATTGGAAGTCATGACATAACACCATGTGCAAAATTTCTACCAAATCGAATAAAAATTTCGGGTTGTAAGGTCGCAAGAAGTCAAATCGGAAGATCGGTTAATATGGGAGCTATATCAGATTATAGACCAATTTAGACTGTACTTGGCACAATTGTTGGAAGTCATAACAGAGCATTAAATGCAAAATTTCAGCCAAATTGGATGACAATTGTGGCTTCCAGAGGCTCAAGAAGCCAAATTGTGAGATCGGTTTATATGGAAGCTATATGAGGTTCTTGACCGATTGAGACCGTACTCGGCACGGTTATTGGAAGTCATAACAGAGCATTAAATGCAAAATTTCAGCTAAATCGGATGAAAATTGTGGCTTCCAAGAGCTTAAGAAGTCAAATCGGAAGATAGGTTTATATGGAAGCTAGATCAGGTTCTTGACCGATTGAGTCCGTACAGTTGCTTTAAGTCATTACAGAACACCACATGCAAAATTTCAGCCAGTTCGGACAAAAAATGCGGCTTCCAGGGGCTAAAGAAGTCAAATCGGGAGATCGGTTTATATGGGAGCTATATCCAAATCTGAACCGATATGGCCCATTTACAATCCCCAATGCCCCACATCAATATTAGGTTAGGTTTAAGTGGCAGTCTGCCATCAGACTCACTTGGACGTTTTCGTCCATTGTGATTGCACAGGAACAGAAGAAGGAAGATGCCTTATAGTGCCTACCGTTGAACCATCCAGATTGCTTTAAAAAGCCCAATAACTTGCGAATGTTCACATCCGCTTAATCAGACAGGTTCTCAAAGAAATGAGAACCTAAAGCGGAACTCCTTCCGACTGCTAGTGCGGGACACACACAGGAGGTGTTCTATAGTCTCTTCTTCATGGATGTCCTTGCAGCTTCTGCAAAAGTCGTTGCTGGCACCCTTCAGTCTGTCAGCATGTTTTCCGATTAGACAGTGACCTGTCATGACTGGACGTCGGACTCAATGACAGCAAAGCAGTAGACCTCTTCAAGTCTAGATTAGGCCACATAGTTTTGGAATGCTCACAGCCCACTCTTTGTGACCATCTATCATTCGTTGTCCGTCGGGCCTGGTCCTGAAAACTTAGCTTACATGTCTCTAGAGGCAAACCCACAGATTCCAGTATTCCAAGAATGTGTAGAGTAGTTCCTAGTCTCGCAAGCTCATCCGCTTTGCAATTCCCTGCGAAATTTTTATTTTCCCGGCACCCAGAACAGGTGAGATTTGAACAACCATCTCGTTGAGAGACCTGCGACAGTCGAGGGCGGTTTTTGTGTTCAGATATTGTATCAAGGATAACATAGTGTCCGTAGCCGCCACATGATCAATAATAGAGCTTCCTTAACCTCACGGCAGTGGTCGCTGCAATTTGTCTAGCCACTTTGTCCAGAGGCATTAGATGTAGCATTAATTTCAGTACACCAGATGGTTTCGTCATCAGTGCAGCTGTGATCATGACCAATGAGAAAGCTTCCTTAACCTCACGGCAGTGGTCATGAATATTAAGTACCTGTACAAAATTTCAAGCGGCTTGCTTTACGCGTTCGACCGCTATCGTGATTTCGACAGAGGGACGGACGGACGTACGGACATGGCAAGATCGACTCAGGATGTCGAGACGATGGAGGTGGGTATAAAAAGGAGGCCCCTAATCATTGATCTTAAAACTTAAATCCTACTTCACTCATTGATATTAGAGGAAAATCCCCTGTTCCTTAATGGAAGATGCATGGGAAATTTTACATTAGATTTCCTCAGTGGCTAAGAGTATTATATAGGCGGCTCCTTCCGACTTTTCCTATACCTTGCTCCAAGTTATGTTTGTTGTATGGTGTTAAGCAATCGTATTGACCTGTAACTACCTGCTTGCCTTCAAAACACTAAATACGACTGAAAGCTCAAATGTTTTTTTGGTTGGAAATGCTGATGGCCCTTCTGCATATCATCACATCTACCTGCCCTATGTATGTTACTATGTTTGTAGCTGAAACATTTAAGACCATGAGCTAAGTGGGAAGAAAAAAATGTGCAACACCCTGTGCTCTGATAAAGCAAAGTGCAATTAAAACATTGCCTTGCCTTGGCATGCACAAAAGTATCTCTGTGTCTCCATTACAAAGCAGATGAAACAAACCAGCGGAAGGACATTTAGAAGGACTTGCAACGTGAGGCCAGCAAACAACTAAGATGGACTTGATATTATGCAACGATGTGAAATTTTAATAAATATTCCCTGCAAATTTAATGCCACGCTGGCAAAAGGCCGCCCAAATGAGAGTGCAACTTAGCTCAGAAATGCCATGCCACACCAAACATTGCTATGGCAATGTGAGCTGCCAAAGGAGAGCTGCAGCCAACATTATTGCTAGCATTGTTCAAGCTAGAAATGCGAGGCGCTAAAAAAACCAAAAAAAAAAAAAAATTAAAAAGCACAAGGATACTTAAAAGCATATTTAAGTTTCATTATGCACTCCAGTGAGGGTGTGTGTATGTGTGTTGCTTTTTAACACACATATATGATATAGCACATAAATACAATTTTAAAAGCCTGATGTGAATTTATATGAATGAATTTTAATAGAGAGAGAAGAAAAATCGTCATTAAGATTGGGCGCAGCTAAATTTTTGCATACACACCATGTGCATATGTATATGGTAGTGCCAAGAACTTTATTCTGCATCAGTGCTGTGGCAGGAATGCAATTTACCCTTAGACTAAAACTCTTTTAGATACGGTTAAGCCATGTCCGTCTGTCCGTGTTACTGCCTATTTGTCATTTTCTTTGTAATCAAAGTTGAGGTCATACGAAATTTTCTCTAAATTACTTTTTTTAACCCAATCACGAACACTATGAATTTTGATAAAAATCGTTTCAAAGCAAATCGGAGTCAAAGCGAAACAAGTAAAAAGGCGTTAAGTTCGGCCAGGCCGAACCACCTTTCGTCAAAATCCGGTGAAAATGCATACCTTATGCCCCATAGTAGCTATATCGAAATATGCTCCGATTTGGACCAAATTCGACACGGATATTGAGTGGTCTATTAGGTACAAGTCATTGTTCAATTTTTTAGAACAAAATATTGGTCTGTTTGGTACACATATCCAAATACAGACCCATCTGAGAAAAGCCTTACATAAGTCACGGTGTCAAATTTGAGCTGAATCGGGTTATAAATGAGCCTTTTATGGGCCAAAACCTTAAACCGAGAGATTAGTCTATATGGCAGCTATAACCAAATCTGAACCGATCTGGGCCAAATTGAAGAGGGCTGTCGAAGGGCCTAACACAACTCAGTGTCCTAAATTTCGGCGAAATCGGACAATAAATGCGCATTTTATGGGCCCAAGACCTAATATCGAGAGATCGGTCTATATGGCAGCTATATCCAAATCTAGACCGGTCTGGGCCAAATTGCGGAAGGATGTCGAAGGGCCTAACACAACTCACTGTCTCAAATTTCGGCGACTTCGGACAACAAATGCGCCTTTTATGGGCCCAAAACCTTAAGCCGTGAGATCGGTCTATATGGCAACTATATCAAAATCTGAACCGATCTAAGCTAAATTGCAGAAAAATGTCGAAGGCCCTAATACAACTTAGTGTCCCAAATTTCGTCGACTTCGGACAAGAAATGTGCATTTTATGGTCACAAAATCTTAAATCGAGAGATCGGTCTATATGGCAGTTATATCCAAATCTGGACCGATCTGGGCCAAATTGAAGAAGGATGCTGAAGGGCCTAACGTAACTCACTGTCCTAGATTTTGTGGACTTCGGACAAGAAATGCGCATTTTATGGTCACAAAATCTTAAATCGAGAGATCGGTCTATATGGCAGCTATATCCAAATCTGGACCGATCTGGGCCAAATCGAAGAAGGATGCTGAAGGGCCTAACGCAACTCACTGTCCCAAATTTCGTCGACTTCGGACAAGAAATGCGCATTTTATGGTCACAAAGTCTTAAATCGAGAGATCGGTCTATATGGCAGCTATATCCAAATCTGTACTGATCTGGGCCAAATCGAAGAAGGATGCTGAAGGGCCTAACGCAACTCACTGTCCCAGATTTTGGCGAAAGTGAACAATAAATGCGCATTTTATGGTCACAAAGTCTTAAATCGAGAGATCGGTCTATATGGGAGCTATATCCAAATCTGAACCGATCTGGGCCAAATTGAGGAAGGATGTCGAAGGGCCTAACACAACTCACTGTCCTAAATTTCAGCAAAATCGGATAATAAATGTGGCTTTTATGGGCCCAAGACCCTAAATCGGAGGATCGGTCTATATGGCAGCTATATCCAAATCTGAACCGATCTGGGCCAAATTAATGAATGTTGTCGAGGGGCATAACGCAACTCACTGTCCCAAATTTCAGCAAAATCGGATAATAAATGTGCCTTTTAATGGCTTAAGACCCTAAATCGGCGGAGCGGTCTATATGGGGGCTATATCAAGATATAGTCCGATATAGTCTAATATAGCCCATCTTCGAACTTAACCTGCTTATGGACAACAAAAAAAAAATTCTGCAAAGTTTCAGCTCAATATCTCTATTTTAAAGACTTTAGTGTGATTTCAACAGACAGACGGACATAAAAAGGAGGCCTCTTATCATGGGTATAAAAAGGAGTCCCCTTATCATTGAGTCTAAACTTGAATCGGACAGCACTCATTGTTATGTGAGAAGTGTGCCCCACTGCCTTAACGGAATTTGTATGGGCAAATTAACATTTTTGCTTATCCTAGTCTTTCCAATATTGAGAAAGTCGATGATGGTCTTGTCGTTGGTCCCCTGTTCGTTAGGCTGTAGTAAGTCTCCTGCTTCTGCACTGCCTAAATTGTCAATGAGAATCTTTGACTGAATCTTCTCAATCTTGAAAAAGACAGCCTTGGTCCCTTAGAACGCCATGTTTTTAGTCTTAGCCAAATTAGTTGCGGAGATTTGGTCAATGTTCACCATAAGCAGAATTCCTTCCTCCTTACCCTTGCTGTGGAAGACCACCCATTTTTCCGCGACCAAACCTTGGTTTGGTTTGCCTAAGAATCCCAACATGCGTTGCATCACGAATTTGCTGCTCCATCCCTTGATGAAGACCATCGCCAATGAGAGCTGAGGCATGTCCATCTTTCTCACTGGGTCGAGCTTTGCGCCTTCCCAGAGAGTGTGGAATACTTCAAATGAGATTTTTGAAAATATCAAGAAGTCCCCTCTATACCCGCAGCTCATTACACACATGTTTCACAGTTCCACACATGTTTGAAAATCCTCTCGCTCGAATCCTACCGGATGTACTGCTGATATTGAGGAACGTATACGTCAGCTCGTCGTCGTTAATAGGGCCTTACTCACTACAACTGAAAATGATTTTTACGAAATTCGACAAGGATTGTTTAATTACTCATATCAACAACTCTGCCGTAGTCCACCCACAATGGTTCAGAATTTATTGAAGCTTCCAAATAAGGATGTGTTCACTTTGCAGCTTTCGTAACACCGTAAAGGATTTTTTGTATGCATTTAATGCATTCAAAATTAAGAAAAACGCTGTAAACTTCCCACAAAGGATTTGTCTGTAATGAATTTATGAAGACAAAAGCTTTTCAGGGCATGGTTTTTTTATGACAAAAGTTCTTTTGGTAAATTTTGATTTTTTTTTTATACCCTCCACCACAGGATGTGGGTATACTAATTTCGTCATTCTGTTTGTAACTCCTCGAAATATTCGTCTAAGACCCCATAAAGTGTACATATTCTTGATCGTCACGATATTTTAAGTCAAACTAGCCATGTCCGTCCGTCTGTCTGTCGAAAGCACGCTAACTTTCGAAGGAGTAAGTCTAGCCGCTTGAAATTTTGCAAAAATTCTTCTTATTAGTGTAGGACGATTGGGATTGTAAATGGGCTATATCGGTCCACGTTTTGATGTAGCTGCCATATAAACCGATCTGGGGTCTTGACTTCTTGAGCCTCTAGAGAGCGCAATTCTCCTCCGATTTCGTTGAAATTTTGCATGAGGTGTTTTATTATGACTTCCAATAACTGTGCTGAGTATGGTTCAAATCGGTCCATAACCTGATATAGCTGCCATATAAACCGATCTGGGATCTTGACTTCTTGAGCCACTAGAGGGCGCAATTTTTCTCCGATTTGGCTGAAATTTTGCATGAGGTGTTTTATTATGACTTCCAAGAACTGTGCTGAGTATGGTTCAAATCGGTCCATAACCTGATATAGCTGTCATATGAACCGATCTGGGGTCTTGACTTCTTGAGCCACTAGAGGACGCAATTATTATCCGATTTGGCTGAAATTTTGCATGAGATGTTTTGTTATGACTTTCAACAACTGTGCTAAGAAAAGTTCAAATCGGTCCATTACCTGCTATAGCTGCCATATAAACCGATCTGGGATCTTGACTTCTTGAGCCACTAGAGGGCGCAATTTTCCTCCGATTTGGCTGAAATTTTGCATGAAGTGTTTTATTATGACTTCCAATAACTGTGCTGAGTATGGTTCAAATCGGTTCATAACCTGATATAGCTGCCATATAAACCGATCTGGGACCTTGACTTCTTTAGCCTCTAGAGGCCGCAATTCTCCTCCGATTTGGTTGAAATTTTGCATGAGGTGTTTTGTTATGACTTTCAACAACTGCATTAAGAATGGTTTAAATCGGTCCATAACCTGATATAGCTGCCATATAAACCGATCTGGGGTCTTGACTTCTTGAGCCTCTAGAGGTCGCAATTATTATCCGATTTAGTTGAAATTTTGCATGAGGTGTTTTATTATGACATCCAATAACTGTGCTGAGTATGGTTCAAATCCGTCCATAACCTGATATAGCTGCCATATAAACCGATCTGGGGTCTTGACTTCTTGAGCCTCTAGAGGATGCAATTATTATACGATTTGGCTGAAATTTAGCGTGAGGTGTTTTATTATGACATCCAATAAATGTGCTGAGTATGGTTCAAATCGGTCCATAACCTGATATAGCTGCCATATAAACCGATCTGGGGTCTTGACTTCTTGAGCCTCTAGAGGGCGCAATTCTCCTCCGATTTGGCTGAAATTTTGCATGAGGTGTTTTGTAATGACTTTCAACAACTGTGTTAAGAAAAGTTCAAATCGATCCATTACCTGTTATAGCTGCCTTATAAACCGATCTGGGATCTTGACTTCTTGAGCCTCTAGAGAGCGCAATTCTCCTCCGATTTAGCTGAAATTTTGTACAACGGCTTCTCTCATGAACTTTAACATACGTATCAAATATGATATGCATCGGTTTATAGCCTAATGCAGCTTGCCTAAAAAAAAGATACCGTGGCAAGAGCTCGACAAATGCGATCCATGGTGGAGGGTATATAAGATTCGGCGCGGCCGAACTTAGCACGCTTTTACTTGTTTTTATTTCCTCATTTCCGGTGAACAATGCCATTCACGTTTTAAGAAGTTTAACTTAGTTAGCTTTATTTCTCCGCAAAAAAAAGCAAAAAATGATGAGGAAAATGAGTAAAATGAGATTTAACCAATTTCTTGGTTAGGTAGTATATTGCAGCAGCAGCTTATAACATTTGTAGCATCCGTTTCCTCCCCACTCATCATCATCATCCTCTGAAGATGAAGATGACAATGATGGGGATAACAATGTAACATTCGTTTATTTTTTTCAACTTTTTCTTCATTTGGCCCTAAGTAAATTAACCCCCTAATTGGGTTATGCTGCTTTGTTTTAGCAGCCAAGAAATTGCCTTTTTGCCTGATCAAAAAATAAAATTAAGAAGAAGAATGCCAAAATCCATTTAACCGCTTCCACAAACTCCATTAAGGGGTTTTCTGCACTTTACTCTCACTGGCTTTAGTTTGTAATTTTTGCTGTTTTTTTCTGCGTTTTTTCTTTTGTATCTCCCTCTCGTTGGTAGTCAAGCTATCATCTTTCTGGGCTTTTGGCTGGCATTGTGGGGTTTGGCCCACTTGTTCTATTGAATTATAATATTGTCTTTATGCCATGCATACATATTTCGTCGCCGTCATTGCTCGCCGATGTTAAGTGATGACTTGGAAAAAGGGAATACGGTGTGTAACTTTCAGATTTATTACAAATGGTGAGGCAGGGGAAAGAAACCTAACTTAATAGGTGGAATCATTAAGAAAAATGTTTATAACAATTCGACAGTCCTGACTTTCACAAAATTAAGAAATAAGTCCTGTCCACAAACAAAACGGAAGATTGGTTCATAAGGCCATGTATGGTCCATTTATGGAAGTTTTATGAAAAATTTCCTCTCTGAGCATAGCTGTTAATGGCTCCCATGGGATACTATCCCCATCCTACTGCTTTGCTGGTACTTTAAACTGTCGATACTTTCGTTTAGTCATCTACCTCCTCCGCCTCCTCCTCCTCCATCACCGTCAGCGTCCCAAAATAATTTGCCATTTGCTGCTAAAGCTTGGTCTCCTCTCTGCATCCGTTGTCTGTGAAATTCAAAAACGTTTTAACTTAAATCAATATTTGCTTAATTTGATCAATGCCATCAATTCAGCGAATGCATCCATCAGCTTTGTAACTTTTCTGTTGTATTTTCACAGTCTCTTTGCTCAGATCTGGTGGTACCACTTTGGATGGATAAATTTGTCTTTGCTATGGTTTTTCGCTTAACCAGTTGAAAGGGAGAATTGGGGGGGGGGGAGGGGGAGATCTAGGAAACTTGGTTATTTCACTTTACCAAGCGTTAACTCAAATGTGGCCGGCTTCGTTTTTTTTTCGCTGACTTGATTCTTTGCTATTTGAATTTATAATTTACTTTAGCAATTTTCCAATGAACATACAATGAGAAAAGGGATATTTCTTTTGTTTTCTGTATCATAGGAGGGCAGTATAATCATTGCACTCAAAACAATTCTCGCAAGTAAAAAAGAGCCAAGTCATAGAGAAATTTAATGAAACTAATATTTCATCAAAAACTATACCCTAAACCGGTCTTTATCTTAAGATACTTACTTAACTTTAATTGGCTATGACAGAAAATTTGTTCCACGTAAAATAGCATACCAAGCGCCTCGATCTTCCGCGCTCATTCTAAAATCTCTGACACCAAGTTTCGTGATGTCCCCCACCACTTAATCTTTCCATCGGGCTTTTGGTCTTCCCTGTTTTCGTGTACCACCGTGTTTGCCTTCAAAATACTTCTTTGCTGGAGCTTCTTCATTCATTCTGACAACATGACCTAGCCAACGCAGCCGTTGTATTTTGATGCGTGTTTCTAAGCTATCGTCATCATACAGCTCATACAGCTCGTGGTTCATACGTCGCCTATATTCTCCATTAACGCAAACTGGTCCATATATTTTACGAAGAATCTTTCTCTCAAATACTCCAAGCACTGCCTCATCTGCTTTCACAAGTACCCATGCTTCAGAACCATATAACAGCACGGGTAGTATCAGTGTCTTGTATAGAGTAATCTTTGTCGGTCAAGAGGTGGCCTTGTTTCTGAACTGCTTACTTAGTCCAAAGTAGCATCTGTTTGCCAGTATTATTCTTCGCTTAATCTCAAAACTGGTGTCATTCGTTTCGGTTACGGCGGTGCCGAGGTAGATAAAGTTACTGACTCTCTCAAAGTTGTGGTTCCCAACTTTCTCCATTTTCTTTATCTGTTCGGTTGTGCAAAGCTTTTTAGGAGTTGAAACCATCCATTTCATCTTATCTCCATTAACTGCCAGACATTTTCACAGACTCTCTTTCGATTCTTTCAAAGGCTGCAGTTACTACTTCCGGTGACCGACCTATGATGTCGATATCGTCGGCCTAGGCGAGTAGCATGTGTTCTCTTGTGATTAGTGTGCCATATCTTTGCACATCTGCAACTCGTATAATCTTCTCCAGCAGGATATTAAAGAGATCACATTATAGGCTGTCTTGTTGTTTGAAATGGTATTAAATGGTCTGGGGAGATTCTTTCCTATTCTTACTGAGGAACGCGTATCAGCAAATGTCATCCTGCAGAGTCTTATTAATTTTGCAGGGATACCAAACTCAGACAAGGCTTGAAATAACTTTGAACGTAAAGGAGTATCGAAGGCGGCTTTGTTGTATGCAAAGAGATGGTAGTTGTTGATTTGTCCTTCTCGGGTCTTTTCCAGGATTTGGAGCAGTGTGAATATCTGGTCTAGGGTGGATTTAACAGGTCTAAAGTCGCATTGATAGGGCCCAATTAACCCATTAACTTTTGCTTTTAATCTTTCACACAGTACGCTCGAGAGTATCTTGTATGCGATGGGGAGGAGACTTATTCCTCTGTAGTTGGCACATTCCGTCTTGTCTCCTTTCTTATGTACGGGACATAGTATGCTGAAATTCCAATCATTGGGTATGCGTTCTTCTAGCAAGATTGCTCAGATAACCTAATGCATACGCCTTATCAGCGTGTCGCCTCCGGTCTAAAATAGTTCAGCGGGTAACCCGTCGGCTCCTGCAGCCTTGTTATTCTTTAGTCGGGTTACTGCTACCTGGACCTCATTCTGACTAAACATTCTATACCATCATCATTGCTTGGTTCTGTGGTATCCTCTTCGCCGCCAACGTCGAACACTAGCAGTTGGCTAAAATGTTCTTTCCATATCCTCAGCAAATTATCTGTGTCAGTTACCAGATTTTCTTCTTTGTCTCTGCAGGAGGATGTGCCTGCACCAAAGCCATCAATTTGATGTTTAATTCTTTGATAGAATTTCCGGACTTCATTTTGACTCCTGTACATCTCAATTCGCTCGCACTCACGTCTTTCCATTTCCTTTTTCTTTCTGTTGAAAGACGTTTCTCCTCTCTTCTTTTCACCCGATACCTCTCTTCCATCTGGCGTGTTGCAACTGATTGCAGGGTTGCTTTATATGCCGCATTCTTGGCTTCAGTAGCATCTCGACACTCTTGGTCGTACCATGGGTTTCCTGGGCGGAGGTTTCCGGTACCCTTATACGGATTTTGCGGCATTTTCTATGGAGTGGGCAATAGTTTGCCACTGCGCCATTATATCATCGGAACAAGGAGTGCTTTCATCAAGCAATTGGGTCTGTCGAGTGGAGTATGCCGCTGCCATTTGTGGTGTTTGCAGCTTTTCAGTGTCTAGCTTTCGTGCAGTGTCAGATAGTACTTTCCTCGCCATGTTCAAACGATGTGCGAACCTTTGTTGCAACAAGGTAATGATCTGAATCAATATTCGCTCCACGGATCGATCGTACATCTAACACGCTGGATGAATGCCTTCCATCTATCACAACGTGATCAATTTGGTTCCTGTGTTTTGATCGGGTGACAGCCATGTGGCTTTGTGAATATTTTTATGTTGAAATCTGGTGCTACTAACTACCATGTTTTTTGCCGCGGCGAAATCTATCAGCCTTAACCCATTACTGGATGTGGAGGCTAAACTTTCCGACTGTTGGATGTATTCCTTCCCTATTTGCGCATTAAAATCGCCCAGAACAATTTTAATATCATGGGCGGGGCAACGGTCGTATTCTCTCTCTAGGCGCTCGTAGAAAATATCCCTGGTCTGGTCGTCTTTGTCTTCCGTCTGGGCATGGGCACAAATAAGGCTGATGTTAAAGAATTTGGCTTTTATGCGGATTGTGGCTAGCATCTCATCCATCGGAATAAAGCTGGAGACAAGCTGTTTCAGTCTCAGACGGTAAGGCCTCCTTGTTGGTGCTTTTGGTCGGTTTGGCTACCGACGTCAGTGGAATAATAGCTGATAGGGAAGTGTTGGTGTACTTTGATGCGGGCTCGTTTGGTTAATCCCGACTGCGAGTTCTTCGCAGTTCAAGACCCTTTTGTTAGTGCTTTTGGACGGTGCGGCTATAGACAGCAATCGATTTATATTGTAGTTGATCGGAAACTTTCAGTGGACTTTGGTGGAAGGGGCAACGGCGAGCGCCTTATTGTCGGGCGTTGTGAGCAAATTGAGAGCTAATCCTGCTGATCTCGGGATCGTTGTATTTGGCCTGAGGAACGGAGTTAAGTAACTGATAGGAAAGTGTTGGTGTACTTTGATGCGGGCTCGGTTGGTTAATCTCGACAGCGAGTTCTTCGCAAGTTCAAGACCCTTTTGTTAGTGCTTTAGGTTGTTGCGCTTATAGACAGCAATGGATTTGTAGTTGATCGGGAATATTCAGTAGACTTTAGTGGAAGGGTGTTGTGATAGAGGGCGAGCGCCTTATTGTCGGACGTTGTGAGAAAATTAAGCGCTGGTCTGACTGACTTCGGGATCGTTGTATTTGGCCTGAGGAACGGAGTTGAGAAACTGGTCGGCGGATATAGCGATGACGTCTTGAGATTCTGTGACAGAGTGGGATTTCAAGCTCTATACAAGTAACAGTTCAAAATTTTCGCCAAATCGGTTAATAAGTGCGCCGTTCATGTGAATAAGCCTTAATTTGGATGAACGAGTATGAGTCATAAAGCAGCTCACTGTTTCAAATTTCAGCAAAATCGGAGAATAAATGCTCCTTTAATGGTCTGTAGGTCCTAAAGCTGAAGATCTGTCTTTATGTCATCTATATCTAAATATAGCCCGTCTAAATATGTCTTATATACGCTTGTTATAGGCCTAAGACCCATAATCGGCAAATCGGTTTATATGGCAGCTATATTCACACCTTTTATAATTTATAGGCCCTAAAGCTGAAGATCTGTCTTTATGTCAGCTATATCTAAATATAGCCCGTCTAAATATGTCTTATTTACGCTTCTTATAGGCCTAAGGACCATGATCGGCAAGTCGGTTCACATGGCAGCTATATCCACACCTTTTATGGTTTATAGGCCCTAAAGCTGAAGATTTGTCTTTATGTCTGCTATATCTAAATATAGCCCGTCTAAATATATCTTATATACGCCTATTATAAGCCAAAGATCCATAATCGGCAGATCGGTCTATATGACAGCTATATCCACACATGTTTCGATCTGGACGTTCTTTGGTTCGGATATTAGCGACCCCAATAAAACTCACTTTGCCAATTTTCAACAAAATCGGGTAATAAATGCGCCTATTATAGGCTTAAGACCCTAAATCGCCAAATCGGTCTGTATGGGGGCTATATCAAGATATAGACCGATATAGCCCATCTTCGAACTTAACCTGGCTATGGAAAAATAAAACGAATCTGTGCAAAGTTTCAGCTCTGTATCTGTATTTTGAAAGATTATAGCGTGATTTCAACAGACAGACCGAAGGACGGACGGATATGGCTAGATCGTCTTACGTCGATGACCAAGAATATTTAAACTTTATAGGGTCAGAAATGGATATTTCAATGTATTGCAAACGGAATGACAAAATGAATATACCCCCATCCTTTAGTGGTGGGTATAAAAATCAATCTGGACCATATTTAAAAGCTCTGAAACAAATCTCTGTTTCAAATTTCTGAGAAATCGGATAAGAAGTGCAACTTATGGGCCGAAGGCCTTTTTTTGGAGATGGGTCTGTATGGCAGCTATATCCAAATCCAATCTGGACCATATTCGTATGCGAAAATGAAAATTTGCCCATCAACTTTCCATTAAGGTACAGGGGCAAGCTCATATTTCAATGAGTGCTGCCCGACGCAAGTTTAAGCTCCATTATAAGAGGACTCCTTTTTATAGCAGAGTCCGAACGACGTGTCAAAGAGAAGTTTTTACATGGTTTTCATCACAAATGGAACAGTAAGCAGGGGATAACCACCTATGAAAATTTTTTCTGATGCTCTCGCCAGGATTCGAACCCGGGCGTTCAGGATCATAGGCTGTTATGCTAACCTGTGCATTATGATGGCCTCCAGGAGGCTTAATACAGCTAAAGGTTCCAAATTGCGTGAAATCGGGTTGTAAATGCGTCTTTTATGAGCATCAGACCCAAAGTCGGAAGACGGGTCTATATAACAGCTTTATGCCAAAATGGTCGGCTATGAACAACTATCTATTCCAACAGAAAGTACATTTTAACTTCTATCTCACTTTCAAACAATCATTTTGGTGGTTAGGGCATGATATCTTTCGATCGATAATTTCCTATGATTTGGACTATTATTCCAATGAAGTGACAATTTGCAAACCGATCCTCATAACAATTTGCCAATTAGAATCTCTTTTGACTCTTGAAAGTACTATTGTATAATACTTCCAAAATTTATTAACTTCTCTCTTCTAACTGACCATTGTTGGCAAGTATCAATGCGATTTTACCCTTTAACCAAACAACTCTCAAGCACCATTTTTTTTTTTGCTGCTCATCAAGCTGACTCAATGGATATGCAAAGACTTGCTGACCTGATCCACTGGTCATGACCAAATATGTAGTATTTGGGACTGAAGGACTATGACAATCACCACATAGACCACAAAGGACCATGGAAAAGTCAAAAAAAAAAAAAAATTCACAACGATGTGATGTTCCTTTATTAATGCACAGTGTAAATGTTTTACTTGAAGATTTATTGCTATAGCAAATATTTTGTAATGTGATACCTTCATGCAATAGGAGCTTGTAGTGGTGAACATGCAGACTAAAGAGGAGTGACTAAATGGAAGGAGTATCCTTTGCATAACATTCTGTTTGCCCTCACTTTCCCCAGCGGTTATTTGGAAAGCGAAATTGGGTGTGTGTGTCTCTTTATGTGTTCATTGGTTGCGCCAGAGCATCAAATTATTGCTTTGGATTTATTTACACTTCTTATTAGGTACCAACTATGCTCGTTTCTACGGAATATAGAAAGTCTTATATACCGGAGATCGGATCAAGTTCTTTGAGAGATTTCTTTCGTATTGAAGCTATGTCAGGTTAATAAACGATTGGGAAATCGGTTTATACGGGAGCTATGACCCGCAGTTGGATAGAACCGAACGAAAACAAGTAATAACCAGTAAGGAAAAGCAAAAGTCGGGCGGTGCCGACTATATAATACCCTACACCACCCAGTGCATGTAGTACTTTTTATATGTAGAACTTATCTCGAAATCTAGTCAGACTTTAATTTGGATACCTTGTTAGATTTTCCTACCATAGGATAAAACATTTGGATTTCAACAACTTCAAAAGGCCATATTGGATAAAAGACTATATGGGAGTTATATCGAAACCTGTGCCAATTTTAATGACACATACTGGGGCGTCAAATAGAGATTGACGTCCCAGTATGTGTCTTTAAGATGTGACCAAAATTGTGGTTTTTACTGTCATAAAAGTCCATATCGGATGAAATATACACATTGGAGCTATATCTAAATTAGGACTGATTTTAATGAAATTTTGCTCAGGTATTGGAATGTCAATTTAAACGTCTCATGTAAAATCGGGCGAAATCTAAGCTTCTACAGCCCTAAAAAGCCATATCAGATGAATGATATATATGGTAGCTATATCTAAATCTAAACCGATTTTTATGAAATTTTGCACACATATGAAGACATCAAATAAAGCACCTCATGCAAAATTTTGCAAAGATCGGATCAAAATTGTGGCTTCTACAGCCTTAAAAACCAAATCAGATGAAAGATATATATGGGAGCTATATCTAAATCTGTACCGATTTTTATGAAATTTTGCACATACATTGATACTTCATAAAAACGACTCCACACCAAATTTGGTAAAGATCGGACCAAAATTGTGGCTTCTACAGCTTTAATAGTTCAAATCGGATGAAAGATATATATGGGAGCTATATCTAAATCTGAACCAATTTTTATGAAATTTTCCAGATATATTAAGATCAGTAACAAAACAGCCCGTGCCAAATTTTGTGCAGATCGGTTGAAAATTGTAGCTACTACAGCCATTTAAGTGCAAATCGGGTGATACATATATATGGGAGCTATATCTAAATCTGGACCGATTTTTATGAAATTTGGCATACATATGGAGACGTCAAAAAAAGACCTCATGCCAAATTTTGTAAAGATCGGACTAAAACTGTGGCTTCTACAGCTATAAAAGTCCATGTCGGATGAAAGTTATATATGGGAGCTATATCTAAATCTGAACCGATTTTCATGAAATTTTGCGCACATATGTAGACCTCAAATAAAATACCCAATGCCAAATTTTGTGAAGATCGGACGAAAATAGATTTCTTGGGGGAGGCTTCCGGTATCCAAGTACGGATTTCGCGGCATTTCCATGGAGTGGGCAATAGTTTGCCACTGCGGCGTTATATCTTCAGGACTAGGAGTGCTTTCATCAAGCAGTTGGCTCAGTCGAGTAGAGTATGCCGTTGCCATTTGTTGTGTTTGCAGCTTTTCAATGTCCAACTTCCTTGCAGTGTCAGATCATATTTTTCTCGCCATGCTGATGATACTAATCTATGTTTGCTCCTTGGATCGATCATACATCTGACACGCTGGATGAACGCCATCCATTTTTTACAACATGATCAACCTGGTTTCTGGTGTTTTGATCGGATGACAACCATGTGGTCGTGTGAATCCTTTAATGTTGAAATCTGGTGCTGCTAACTACCATGTTCTCTGCCGCGGCGAAAACTATTGGGTTGCCCAAAAAGTAATTGCGGATTTTTCATATAGTCGGCGTTGACAAATTTTTTCACAGCTTATGACTCTGTAATTGCATTCTTTCTTCTGTCAGTTATCAGCTGTTACTTTTAGTTTGTTTTAGAAAAAAAGTGTGAGAAAAGTATATTTGATTAAAGTACATTCTAAGTTCTATTAAAAATCCATTTCTTTCTTTCTTTTAAAAAATCCGTAATTACTTTTTGGGCAACCCAATATTAGCATCAAACCATTATGGGAGGGCTAAATTTTCCGACTGTGGGACCAAAGATATATTCCTTATCTATCTTCGCATTACAATCTCCCACAACGATTTTAGCATCATGGGCGAGGGACCGTTCATATTCTCTCCCTAGGCGATCATAGAAAATATTCCTGGTCTGCCCGTCCTTGCCTTCCGTCGGGGCTTGGGCACAAACCAGGCTGATGTTGAAGAATTTGGCTTTTATGAGGATTGTGGCTAGCCTTTTATCCATCAAAATAAAGCTGGAGACAAGATGTTTTAGTCTCCGACTAACCACAAATCCGCAGGCAAATTCATACCTTGTTTTATGACAGCTATATCATAGTTCGCCACAGTTTAGTGTAGTTGTACCGCCATTCCCGATCCATCGCACTTCCTGTAAGGCGGTAATATCTGCCTTGAACTTCTACAATACATCTGCCAGTGCATATACTGCACCTTCTCTATAAAGAGTCCAGACATTCCAGGTGCATATTTGCAAATCATGGCCCTTTTTCGTATGCGTGGGTCGCCAACGCCCAACGGGGTCCGTTTTTTCTATTCTTTTGTTTCTCAGAGCAATTGTAATTTCACTAGGGCGGTTTACTGGCCCAGCGTCGCCCATGGGTTCTGTGGGATCACACATGTATCGCTGGGTGTCGTGAGTCGCTTACCCCAAGATCCGAACCTTTCCTCCAACCGCCCCTAACCTGGAAACAGGCGCTGATGTTGGGCATTGGTTATTTAAAGGCACCAATAACTAGCCTTGTCATCTCGAGTATCATTGGCACTCAGTATTTAAGTAAGAGTCAGTACCACCTGACCCCTCACTGAGACTCTCCTCTCGAAAATCGCTGCCTGCCCACGGCCGCATTTGCAGGTACTCCGCATAGAAACGAAGTTTTCCACTATCCGCAACCTGTGTGCTGCTCATAGTTATCCCGTGTCGGCCGGGCAAATTTCAGCTCAATATCTCAATTTTTGAAGGCTGTAGAGTGAGGAGGCCACCGTAGCGCAGAGGTTAGCATGTCCGCCTATGACGCTGAACGCCTGGGTTCGAATCCTAACGAGACCTTTAGAAACAATTTTTTCAGCGCTGGTTTTCCTCTCCCAATGCTGGCAACATTTGTGAGGTACTATGCCATGTAAAACTTCTCTCCAAAGAGGTGTCGCACTGGGGCACGCCGTTCGGACTCGGCTATAAAAAAGGAGGCCCCTTATCATTGAACTTAAACTTGAATCGGACTGCACTCATTGACATGTGCGAAGTTTGCCCCTGTTCCTTAGTGCAATGGTCATGGGAAAAATTTGCAATTTTTGTGGAGTGATTACAACAGACGGACGGATAGACACACGGATATCGTTAAATCGCCATAGAATTTTACGACGATCTGAAATATATATACTTTGTAGGGTCAGATAGGGATATTTCGATGTGTTGCGAACTGAATGACCATCTGCGGTGGTGGGTATAAAAAGTAAATGTCTATTATCCCCCGAAACAAGACATTGTAGACTTCAAGTGGACTTTTTTGTAGGGATACTACAAACGAAGATTTGGCAGCCCCAACAAAATTGCCAACACTCCTGCTCAGACCATTCCAAATTTCAAAAAGATATCGGTACCCGTTCTCAAATGGCATATATTGGGTTGCCCAAAAAGTAATTGCGGATTTTTTAAAAGAAAGTAAATGCATTTTTAATAAAACTTAGAATGAACTTTAATCAAATATACTTTTTTATACTTTTTTTCTAAAGCAAGCTAAAAGCAACAGCTGATAACTGACAGAAGAAAGAATGCAGTTACAGAGTCATAAGCTGTGAAAAAATTTGTCAACGCCGACTATATGAAAAATACGCAATTACTTTTTGGGCAACCCAATATTTTCATGTTTTATTTATTTTTGGTTTTGCGTGTCTGTCCATCCGGAGGCCACCATATCTCAGAGGTCCGCCTGTGTTCGTATGCTGACGAGAACATCGGAAAAGATTTTCAGAGTGGTTAACCCCTCCTAAGGCATCTCGGTAGCCAAGTTGGTTGCGTGCTTGGATTGCTAGAGCAAAGGTCTTGGGTTCGATTCCCACCTGAGGCCTTGGTCTGTTGGATTCGGCTATAAAAAGAGACCCTTTTTATTGAGCATTGACTTCAATCGGACAACAATCATTGATATGTGCGAAGTTTGCGAACTTTTCATTCATGGAATGAATGTTCAGGGGAAATTTTTAATTTTCAAGTCTGTCCGTCTATCTGTACGTCTGTCCAGATCTCATAAAATTCCCAAAAAACTCTATATATGTTTCGAAAAATAGGTTGGCGAATTATGCTAAGTGATATCCACCGTTGAGGGTATAACTGAAATATTGAAGATTGCAAAAACTCCTCTTAATTTTTCCAAGACTTCATTATAAACCTCACCCAGCATGTTATAACTACCAACAACGCACAGGCTGGAACTTTGAGCTACGATCTGTGTGGTGGTCATATACAGTTATCCCGAAAAGCTCAGCTGAGAGCTACCGGGCACGTCCAAAGATAGCGGATAGTGGGATCCTTCGTATACGGATTAGATGGAACTGCAGTCGCGGACAACAGCGGTATCGAGTGGAGAGTCTCAAAGAGGAATCGGGAGGCACCTGCTCAGGGCGAGAGGCCGGAAGGCACCGCGTTTAAATAACCAATGGCCATCACGTTCCCGCATCGCTTGGTTCTATAGACCGAAACGAGTTTACTAATCTTTAGGAGCTTGACGAGGATGGCTACCTCCACATGCAATGTAGCTACAATAACAACATCAACATAATCCCTACGTTTTAAGAACCTGGAAAATAAAAAGACATGTGCTCTGTATTTTGCCCCTGTTCTCTAACGGAATGTTCATGGGCAAATTTGCATTTGTACTTTGTATTTATCATGTTCATAATCCTTGCACCTTTAATTCGTATTCAAATAAAACCACCATGGAAACAGGGCAACAGTCAATAAAAGTGTGAACCAAGTATATTTCCGATAAAATTACTAAACAATTCACTTGCTGGCCACTTTATTTAAAAATTTGAGCCAGGCCAAAACAAAAAACACACACACACACAACGACTTAAGTTGCCCTTCAGACCCAAGGGAACATGTAATTTGTACCTTTGCCCACCATAAACCCTCTAACCGGCCTCTCCCCCTCACCCTTACACCCAGTTTGTATGCAAATCACGTATATTTGTCGGTGGTTTCGTGGAAACATTCAGTCGTGGTGTTCCTTGCATTTCGTTATGTTTTCTTTGTGTTTTTTTTTTTTTTTTTGTTTTGTTGGGTCATAAAATATTCAACATAGCGTATAGACTGGAAAGTGCGCCACCGCTCATTTAAATTAAAATATCGTAAATTTTTTCTGATAATGTTATTTTGCTTGTTTTTGCATTTTTTGTTTTTTTTATTTGGTAGGGCACGACCTTTCGCCTGGTATCGTAAGGTGTCTGTCTGTTTGTCTGTCTTTCAAAGGATTTGGTATGGTGAAGCATATATAGAGAGAGAGAACACTTCATATTTAAATTTTTGGCGGTGAAACAAATGCCAGAAAAGTGGGGGCGGGGGGCAGTAATAGAATTCTTTTCTTTTTAGTGGGTAGCCTGCATTCATAACAAAGTAAAATGTTGCAAATGTAATTTATGCCAAAATCCTTGGAACAGTGGATAAGATAATGCAAGGCAATATTAGAAATATAGAGACCAGTAAGAAAAGGCAAATGTCGGATGAAGCCGACTTTATAATACCCTACACCTACACTTTTGTTGACCAAACTTCTTAGTCTACCACAATAGGCAGTTGTGCATAATTTTGCCAATAATGCGATTGCACTGAACCCAGAAGTGAAAATCGGGTAAAATACATATATGACAACTATATATAAATCTGAACCGATTTCCATGAAATTCGCCAGTAATATTAATAGACTTAAGAAAACACATCCCTCCAAATTTTGAAAGAATCGGTTAACAAATGACTACTTTATTGCAATATTTGTCAATAAATGCGCTTACAGTGACCATAGAAGTGAAAATCGGGCGATACATAAAGAGTGATTTGTTAAGAGCTTGATAACTTTTTTTTTAAAAAAAACGCATAAAATTTGCAAAATCTCATCGGTTCTTTATTTGAAACGTTAGATTGGTCCATGACATTTACTTTTTGAAGATAATTTCATTTAAATGTTGACCGCGGCTGCGTCTTAGGTGGTCCATTCGGAAAGTCCAATTTTGGGCAACTTTTTCGAGCATTTCGGCCGGAATAGCCCGAATTTCTTCGGAAATGTTGTCTTCCAAAGCTGGAATAGTTGCTGGCTTATTTCTGTAGACTTTAGACTTGACGTAGCCTCACAAAAAATAGTCTAAAGGCGTCAAATCGCATGATCTTGGTGGCCAACTTACCGGTCCATTTCTTGAGATGAATTGTTCTCCGAAGTTTTCCCTCAAAATGGCCATAGAATCGCGAGCTGTGTGGCATGTAGCGCCATCTTGTTGAAACCACATGTCAACCAAGTTCAGTTCTTCCATTTTTGGCAACAAAAAGTTTGTTAGCATCGAACGATAGCGATCGCCATTCACCGTAACGTTGCGTCCAACAGCATCTTTGAAAAAATACGGTCCAATGATTCCACCAGCGTACAAACCACACCAAACAGTGCATTTTTCGGGATGCATGGGCAGTTCTTGAACGGCTTCTGGTTGCTCTTCACTCCAAATGCGGCAATTTTGCTTATTTACGTAGCCATTCAACCAGAAATGAGCCTCATCGCTGAACAAAATTTGTCGATAAAAAAGCGGATTTTCTGCCAACTTTTCTAGGGCCCATTCACTGAAAATTCGACGTTGTGGCAGATCGTTCGGCTTCAGTTCTTGCACGAGCTGTATTTTATGCGGTTTTACACCAAGATCTTTGCGTAAAATCTTCCATGTGGTCGAATAACACAAACCCAATTGCTGCATTAATTGTTTACTCACTTGGTCGATTATGTAGACCATAAATCGGACGTAAAGCGCGAAACACATTTCGAACCGAACACTGATTTTGGTAATAAAATTCAATGATTTGCAAGCGTTGCTCGTTAGTAAGTCTGTTCATGATGAAATGTCAAAGCATACTGAGCATCTTTCTCTTTGACACCATGTCTGAAATCCCACGTGATCTGTCAAATACTAATGCATGAAAATCCTTACCTCAAAAAAATCACCCTTTATATACGGCAGCTATATCTAAATCTGAACCGATTTCTACGAACTTCACCAGCAATGTTGAGAGTTATAAGAAAATCCCTCCGGCCAAATTTCATGCGAATCGGTTAATAAATGCCAATTTTATTGCATTATTACTGCAAATCGGATGAACATATATATGGGAGCTATAACTAAATCTGAACCGATTTCGACTAAACTTTATGGATATTGTGGAAGTCGTCGAGGAAAACGATGTGCAAAGTTTTGGGAAGATTGATCGATAAATGCGTTTGCAGTGACTCTAGGAGTGAAGAACGGACGATATATTGGTTGCCCAAAAAGTAATTGCGGATTTTTTAAAAGAAAGTAAATGCATTTTTTACAAAACTTAGACTGAACTTTAATCAAATATACTTTTTTTACACTTTTTTTCTAAAGCAAGCTAAAAGTAACAGCTGATAACTGACAGAAGAAAGAATGCAATTACAGAGTCACAAGCTGTGAAAAAAATTGTCAACGTCGACTATATGAAAAATCCGCAATTACTTTTTGGGCAACCCAATATATATATGAGAGCTACATCTAAATCTGAATCGATTTCTACGAAATTCTCCAGTTATGTTGAAAGTTTTACGAAAATCCTTCCTGCCAGATTTCAAGACAGTCGGTTAACAAATGACCATTTTATTGCATTATTACTGCAAATCGAACGAACGGGAGCTATATCTAAATCTGAACCGATTTTATCCAATTTCAATAGGCTTCGTTTCTAGGCCGAAAAACATGCCAGTACAAATTTTGAAGACGATTGGATGAAAACTGCGACCTGTAGTTTATACACAAGTTATTGGTTGCCCAAAAAGTAATTGCGGATTTTTCATATAGTCGGCGTTGACAAATTTTTTCACAGCTTGTGACTCTGTAATTGCATTCTTTCTTCTGTCAGTTATCAGCTGCTACTTTTAGCTTACTTTAGAAAAAAAGTTTAAAAAAGAGTATATTTGATTAAAGTTCATTCTAAGTTTTACTAAAAATGCATTTACTTTCTTTTAAAAATCCGCAATTACTTTTTGGGCAACCCAATAACATGGACAAACGGACAGACAGTCGGACATAGCTAAATCGAATCAGAAAGTGATTCTGAGTCGATCGGTATAGGTTAGGTTGAAAAAAGGGTGCATATATTAATCCGCCCCATGCCACTATGGACATACACCTAAGCCAGTAATCGGCTTGTTGTGCGCTCCAAAAACTATAAAGTAACCTCTAAAAAGAAAATTTTAGGTAAGGAATTGCGTGCTACTTACGAAATCCCTAATTGTTTTCAATGCCACTCCCCTATGTTGGCTTATGTCTCCACCGAAGTACCGGTATCTGTTAGGCGCGAAAGCCGGGCAATGACAAAGGAAATGCTTCAACGTCTCATCATCTTCCCCGCATGCCCTACACATGCTATCACTTGGCGCACCGATTTAACATAAGTGAGCTCGTAGTCCTATGTGTCCCGTTATGATCCCAATAGCCATACTGACCTCTTTCTTGCTTCCTTTCAGTAATAGCCTCGTCTTCTCACGATCTGGATCCCCCCATAGGATTTTCACCGTCCTACCAACCGTTTCGTTGTTGCACAATGTTGCATGCGCATTCGTCGCCCACTCCCTTAACTCGGACTGCGTCGACCCGAAAGGCTTCAGCTTAACCAAGTTTATTGACGGCTGTCCTCTGGCCTACACCGCCAAATCGTCAGCCCTTTCATTTTCCCTTACTCCATTATGCCCCGGCACCAAAATGATGCGGATTTTCCCATCCTCAGAGAAGGCGTTAATCTCCTTCTAACACTGCAAGACTGTTCGTGACCTTACCGTCCTAGTTGTTATTGCCCTTATGGCAAGTTTACTGTCGGTAAAGATGTTCAGACTCGACGTCCTCCCGATAGCACCTCACCACTTCACGCATTCCGTGATCGCCCGGATAAAGGACCATTTTATGTTCAGGCAGTCTAAAACAGATCTCAGTCCCTGGGTTTTCAATGTAAACCCCCAGGCCCACTCTGTCCTCTAGCTTTGATCCATCCGTGCAACATGATCTTCCAGATGGCAATACTAGGGTTCCGTCAATCCAAGACTGTGCCGATGGCAGCAGTGCCTCGCACTCGATTTCAAGGTTCATCTCAGGTATCCAATCGGTAACCTCTCCACTTCCTTCCAGGTTTCCTATCGTCGCCTCGATTATACCGCAATGGTATGAACTGCTCCCATCCTCAATCCATTCTCCCATCGCCTTAAGTCTCATAGTCATAGTGGCTGCCTCACACTTAATGGGTTGGATATCTAGAATAGTCTCCAGTGCCCTAGTGGACGTGGTCCTCATCGCTCCGGCTATGCCAAGACAACATGTTCTCTGACCTTGTTGTATGGTCCTTATGTTGCACTTTTTCTCCATAGCAGTCCACCAAACTACAGAGGCGTAAATAAGTATTGGTCTAATCATGCTCCTGTAGAGCCAGTGGACTATCCTAGGATTCAGGCCCCATTTCGAGCCCGTCTACATAGTGCCCAACATCTGTAAGCCTTCTCAGTACGCTCCTGAATGTGACACTTCCAATTCAGTTTCCTGTCCAAGATCACACCTAAGTATTTGACCTTGTCAGATATCGAAATCGTCTTATTGAGGAAACTTGGTGCGTTAAATTGGCCCACCTTCGTCTTCCTCGTGAACAGGCATATTTTATTCTTCTCTCGGTTAATATT